>NW_027464683.1:82500-90000 GCF_043290135.1 Rhipicephalus microplus
TGCGAAGGTTCGGTTAGGTTAGTTTAAGCTAGGTAGCGTCGTGAAACTACCAAAAACGACGTCATCTAACGAGATAGTGTTGTTTTATTGCGAGTATTAAACTGCGATAGGTGAAATGTTGTGAATGCACACAAAACGGCATGAACAAGCCAAATACTGCGTGTTCTACCGTTACAAGTGCGAAACTGCTATATTGTAATATTCTCGTTAAAGCGCATGCAAGCATCGTGAAACCTTAAAGAACAATGTCATTTAGCGAGATACAGCGTTCTGTACTGCAATAAGTTGGTGAAAAACTGTGAGGTTATGCAAATATCGTAATTGTGAACGAAACAGTGTAATAGAGCGTTTTTCAATACAAGTACGAATGTTAGGTTAGGTTAAGATATGAACCGTCGTAAAACCGCATTAAACAATGTCACTTAGTGAGATGCAGTGTTTTTCACCATTACAAGTTGGGAACTGCGATATCTAATGTGAAAGCGCTTGCAAACGTCGTTAGGTTAGGTTAGGTTAGGTTAGGTTACGTTAGGTTAGGTTTGGTTAGGTTAGGTTAGGTTAGGTTATGTTAGGTTAGGTTGGGTTAGGTTAGGTTAGGTTACGTTAGGTTAAGGTATGAACCGTCGTAAAACCGCAATAAACAATGTCACTTAGTGAGACGCAGTGTTTTTCACCTTTACAAGTTGGGAACTGCGATATCTAATGTGAAAGCGCTTGAAACCGTCGTAATGTTGTAGAAAGCAATGTAAAGTAGCGAGTAAAACGTTTTCTAACGATAGAAGTGCGAAGGTTATGTTAGGTTGAGTTAGTTTAAGCTAGGTAGCGTCGTGAAACCACCAAAAACGACGTCATCTAACAAGATAGTGTTGGTTTATTGCGAGTACGAAACTGCGATAGGTAAAATGTTGTGAAAGCACACAAAACGGCATGAACAAGCCAAATACTGCGTGTTGTACCGTTACAAGTGCGAAACTGCTATGTTGTGACATTCTCGGAAAAGCGCATGCAAGTATCGTGAAACCTTAAAGAACGATGTCATTTAGCGAGATACAGCGTTCTGTACTGTAATAAGTTGGTGAGAAACTGTGAGGTCAAGCAAATATCGTAATTGTGAACGAAACAGTGTAATTGAGCGTCTTTAGATACAAGTGCGAATGTTAGGTTAGGTTGACATATCAACCGTCGTAAAACCGCATTAAACAATGTCACTTAGTGAGATGTAGTGTTTTTCAACATTACAAGTCGGGAACTACGATATCTAATGTGAAAGCGCATAAAACCGTCGTAATCTTGTAGAAAACATTGTAAAGTGGCGAGTAAAACGTTTTCTAACGATAGAAGTGCGAAGGTTAGGTTAGGTTAGGTTAGTTTAAGCTAGGTAGCGTCGTGAAACTACCAAAAACGACGTCATCTAACGAGATAGTGTTGTTTTATAGCGAGTATTAAACTGCGATAGGTGAAATGTTGTGAAAGCACACAAAACGGCATGAACAAGCCAAATACTGCGTGTTCTACCGTTACAAGTGCGAAACTGCTATATTGTGATATTCTCGTTAAATCGCATGCAAGCATCGTGAAACCTTAAAGAACAATGTCATTTAGCGAGATACAGCGTTCTGTACTGCAATAAGTTGGTGAAAAACTGTGAGGTTATGCAAATATCGTAATTGTGAACAAAACAGTGTAATAGAGCGTTTTTAGATACAAGTGCGAATGTTAGGTTAGGTTAAGATATGAACCGTCGTAAAACCGCATTAAACAATGTCAATTACTGAGATGCAGTGTTTTTCACCATTAAAAGTGGGGAACTGCGATATTTAATGTGAAAGCGCTTGCAACCGTCGTTAGGTTAGGTTAGGTTAGGTTAGGTTAGGTGAGGTTTGGTTAGGTTAGGTTAGGTTAGGTTAGGTTAGATTAGGTTAGGTTGGGTTGAGTTGGGTTAGGTTAGGTTAGGTTAGGTTAGGTTGGGTTAGGTTAGGTTAGGTTAGGTTAGGTTACGTTAGGTTAGGTTACGTTAGGTTAGGTTAGGTTAGGTTACGTTAGGTTAGGTTAGGTTAGGTAAGGTTAGGTTAGGTTAGGTTAGGTTGGGTTGGGTGTTGTTGGGTTGGGTTGGGTTGGGTTAGGTTGGGTTAGGTTAGGTTAGGTTACGTTAGGTTAGGTTAGGTTACGTTAGGTTATGTTAGGTTAGGTTAGGTTACGTTAGGTTAGGTTAGGTCAGGTAAGGTTAGGTTACGTTAGAATAGGTTAGGTTAGGTTACGTTAGGTTAGGTTAAGTTAGGTTAGGTTAGGTTTGGTTAGGTTAGGTTAGGTTAGCTTAGGTTAGGTTAGGTTGGGATGGGTTGGGTTAGGTTGGGTTACGTTAGGTTAGGTTAGGTTAGGTTGGGTTAGGTTAGTTTAGGTTAGGTTAGGTTACCTTAGGTTAAGTTGGGTTGGGTTAGGTTAGGTTAGGTTAGGTAAGGTTAGGTTAGGTTAGGTTAGGTTAAGGTATGAACCGTCGTAAAACCGCATTAAACAATGTCACAGTGAGATGCAGTGTTTTCACCATTACAAGTCGGGAACTGCGATATCTAATGTGAAAGCGCTTGCAAACGTCGTTAGGTTATTTTAGCTTAGGTTAGGTTAGGTTAGGTTAGGTTAGGTTTGGTTAGGGTATGTTAGGTAAGGTTAGGTTAGGTTAGGTTAGGTTAGGTTGGGTTAGGTAAGGTTAGGTTAGGTTAAGATATGAACCGCGCTAAAACCGCATTAAACAATGTCACTTAGTGAGATGCTGTGTTTTCCACCATTACAAGTCGGGAACTGCGATATCTAATGTGAAAGCGCATGAAACCGTCGTAATCTTGTAGAAAACATTGTAAAGTAGCGAATAAAACGTTTTCTAACGATAGAAGTGCGAAGGTTCGGTTAGTTTGAGCTAGGTAGCGTCGTGAAACCACCAAAAACGATGTCATCTAACGAGATAGTGTTGTTTTATTGCGAGTACGAAACTGCGATAGGTGAAATATTGGGAAAGCACACAAAATGGCATGAACTAGCCAGATACTGCGTCTTGTGCCGTTACAAGTGCGAAACTGCTTTATATTGATATTCTCGCTAAAGCGCATGCAAGTATCGTGAAACCTTAAAGAACGATGTGATCTAGCGAGATACAGCGTTCTGTACTGTAATAGGTTGGTGAGAAACTGTGAGGTCAAGCAAATATCGTAATTGTGAACGAAACAGTGTAATTGAGCGTATTTAGATACAAGTGCGAATGTTAGGTTAGGTTGAGATATCAACCGTCGTAAAACCGCATTGAACAATGTCACTTAGTGAGATGTAGTGTTTTTCAACATTACAAGTCGGGAACTACGATATCTAATGTGAAAGCGCATGAAACCGTCGTAATCGTGTAGAAAACATTGTAAAATTGCGAGTAAAACGTTTCTAACGATAGAAGTGCGAAGGTTAGGTTAGGTTAGGTTAGTTTAAGCTAGGTAGCGTCGTGAAACTACCAAAAACGACGTCATCTAACGAGATAGTGTTGTTTTATTGCGAGTATTAAACTGCGATAGGTGAAATGTTGTGAATGCACACAAAACGGCATGAACAAGCCAAATACTGCGTGTTCTACCGTTACAAGTGCGAAACTGCTATATTGTGATATTCTCGTTAAAGCGCATGCAAGCATCGTGAAACCTTAAAGAACAATGTCATTTAGCGAGATACAGCGTTCTGTACTGCAATAAGTTGGTGAAAAACTGTGAGGTTAAGCAAATATCGTAATTGTGAACGAAACAGTGTAATAGAGCGTTTTTCAATACAAGTACGAATGTTAGGTTAGGTTAAGGTATGAACCGTCGTAAAACCGCAATAAACAATGTCACTTAGTGAGATGCAGTGTTTTTCACCTTTACAAGTTGGGAACTGCGATATCTAATGTGAAAGCGCTTGAAACCGTCGTAATGTTGTAGAAAGCAATGTAAAGTAGCTAGTAAAACGTTTTCTAACGATAGAAGTGCGAAGGTTATGTTAGGTTGAGTTATGTTAGTTTAAGGTAGGTAGCGTCGTGAAACCACCAAAAACGACGTCATCTAACGAGATAGTGTTGTTTTATTGCGAGTACGAAACTGCGATAGGTAAAATGTTGTGAAAGCACACAAAACGGCATGAACAAGCCAAATACTGCGTGTTGTACCGTTACAAGTGTGAAACTGCTATGTTGTGACATTCTCGGTAAAGCGCATGCAAGTATCGTGAAACCCTAAAGAACGATGTCATTTAGCGAGATACAGCGTTCTGTACTGTAATAAGTTGGTAAGAAACTGTGAGGTCAAGCAAATATCGTAATTGTGAACGAAACAGTGTAATTGAGCGTCTTTAGATACAAGTGCGAATGTTAGGTTAGGTTGACATATCAACCATCGTAAAACCGCATTAAACAATGTCACTTAGTTAGATGTAGTGTTTTTCAACATTACAAGTCGGGAACTACGATATCTAATGTGAAAGCGCATGAAACCGTCGTAATCTTGTAGAAAACATTGTAAAGTGGCGAGTAAAACGTTTTCTAACGATAGAAGTGCGAAGGTTAGGTTAGGTTAGGTTAGTTTAAGCTAGGTAGCGTCGTGAAACTACCAAAAACGACGTCATCTAACGAGATAGTGTTGTTTTGTAGCGAGTATTAAACTGCGATAGGTGAAATGTTGTGAAAGCACACAAAACGGCATGAACAAGCCAAATACTGCGTGTTTCACCGTTACAAGTGCGAAACTGCTATATTGTGATATTCTCGTTAAATCGCATGCAAGCATCGTGAAACCTTAAAGAACAATGTCATTTAGCGAGATACAGCGTTCTGTACTGCAATAAGTTGGTGAAAAACTGTGAGGTTATGCAAATATCGTAATTGTGAACAAAACAGTGTAATAGAGCGTTTTTAGATACAAGTGCGAATGTTAGGTTAGGTTAAGATATGAACCGTCGTAAAACCGCATTAAACAATGTCAATTACTGAGATGCAGTGTTTTTCACCATTAAAAGTGGGGAACTGCGATATTTAATGTGAAAGCGCTTGCAACCGTCGTTAGGTTAGGTTAGGTTAGGTTAGGTTAGGTTAGGTGAGGTTTGGTTAGGTTAGGTTAGGTTAGGTTAGATTAGGTTAGGTTGGGTTGAGTTGGGTTAGGTTAGGTTAGGTTAGGTTAGGTTGGGTTAGGTTAGGTTAGGTTAGGTTAGGTTACGTTAGGTTAGGTTACGTGAGGTTAGGTTAGGTTAGGTTACGTTAGGTTAGGTTAGGTTAGGTAAGGTTAGGTTAGGTTAGGTTAGGTTGGGTTGGGTGTTGTTGGGTTGGGTTGGGTTGGGTTAGGTTGGGTTAGGTTAGGTTAGGTTACGTTAGGTTAGGTTAGGTTACGTTAGGTTATGTTAGGTTAGGTTAGGTTACGTTAGGTTAGGTTAGGTCAGGTAAGGTTAGGTTACGTTAGAATAGGTTAGGATAGGTTACGTTAGGTTAGGTTAAGTTAGGTTAGGTTAGGTTTGGTTAGGTTAGGTTAGGTTAGCTTAGGTTAGGTTAGGTTGGGATGGGTTGGGTTAGGTTGGGTTACGTTAGGTTAGGTTAGGTTAGGTTGGGTTAGGTTAGTTTAGGTTAGGTTAGGTTACCTTAGGTTAAGTTGGGTTGGGTTAGGTTAGGTTAGGTTAGGTAAGGTTAGGTTAGGTTAGGTTAGGTTAAGGTATGAACCGTCGTAAAACCGCATTAAACAATGTCACAGTGAGATGCAGTGTTTTCACCATTACAAGTCGGGAACTGCGATATCTAATGTGAAAGCGCTTGCAAACGTCGTTAGGTTATTTTAGCTTAGGTTAGGTTAGGTTAGGTTAGGTTAGGTTAGGTTTGGTTAGGGTATGTTAGGTAAGGTTAGGTTAGGTTAGGTTAGGTTAGGTTGGGTTAGGTAAGGTTAGGTTAGGTTAAGATATGAACCGCGCTAAAACCGCATTAAACAATGTCACTTAGTGAGATGCTGTGTTTTCCACCATTACAAGTCGGGAACTGCGATATCTAATGTGAAAGCGCATGAAACCGTCGTAATCTTGTAGAAAACATTGTAAAGTAGCGAATAAAACGTTTTCTAACGATAGAAGTGCGAAGGTTCGGTTAGTTTGAGCTAGGTAGCGTCGTGAAACCACCAAAAACGATGTCATCTAACGAGATAGTGTTGTTTTATTGCGAGTACGAAACTGCGATAGGTGAAATATTGGGAAAGCACACAAAATGGCATGAACTAGCCAGATACTGCGTCTTGTGCCGTTACAAGTGCGAAACTGCTTTATATTGATATTCTCGCTAAAGCGCATGCAAGTATCGTGAAACCTTAAAAAACGATGTCATCTAGCGAGATACAGCGTTCTGTACTGTAATAGGTTGGTGAGAAACTGTGAGGTCAAGCAAATATCGTAATTGTGAACGAAACAGTGTAATTGAGCGTATTTAGATACAAGTGCGAATGTTAGGTTAGGTTGAGATATCAACCGTCGTAAAACCGCATTAAACAATGTCACTTAGTGAGATGTAGTGTTTTTCAACATTACAAGTCGGGAACTACGATATCTAATGTGAAAGCGCATGAAACCGTCGTAATCGTGTAGAAAACATTGTAAAATTGCGAGTAAAACGTTTCTAACGATAGAAGTGCGAAGGTTAGGTTAGGTTAGGTTAGTTTAAGCTAGGTAGCGTCGTGAAACTACCAAAAACGACGTCATCTAACGAGATAGTGTTGTTTTATTGCGAGTATTAAACTGCGATAGGTGAAATGTTGTGAATGCACACAAAACGGCATGAACAAGCCAAATACTGCGTGTTCTACCGTTACAAGTGCGAAACTGCTATATTGTGATATTCTCGTTAAAGCGCATGCAAGCATCGTGAAACCTTAAAGAACAATGTCATTTAGCGAGATACAGCGTTCTGTACTGCAATAAGTTGGTGAAAAACTGTGAGGTTAAGCAAATATCGTAATTGTGAACGAAACAGTGTAATTGAGCGTATTTCAATACAAGTACGAATGTTAGGTTAGGTTAAGGTATGAACCGTCGTAAAACCGCAATAAACAATGTCACTTAGTGAGATGCAGTGTTTTTCACCTTTACAAGTTGGGAACTGCGATATCTAATGTGAAAGCGCTTGAAACCGTCGTAATGTTGTAGAAAGCAATGTAAAGTAGCTAGTAAAACGTTTTCTAACGATAGAAGTGCGAAGGTTATGTTAGGTTTAGTTATGTTAGTTTAAGGTAGGTAGCGTCGTGAAACCACCAAAAACGACGTCATCTAACGAGATAGTGTTGTTTTATTGCGAGTACGAAACTGCGATAGGTGAAATGTTGTGAAAGCACACAAAACGGCATGAACAAGCCAAATACTGCGTGTTGTACCGTTACAAGTGTGAAACTGCTATGTTGTGACATTCTCGGTAAAGCGCATGCAAGTATCGTGAAACCTTAAAGAACGATGTCATTTAGCGAGATACAGCGTTCT
>NW_027464683.1:92500-100000 GCF_043290135.1 Rhipicephalus microplus
GTTAGGTTAGGTTAGGTTTGGTTAGGTTAGGTTAGGTTAGCTTAGGTTAGGTTAGGTTGGGATGGGTTGGGTTAGGTTGGGTTACGTTAGGTTAGGTTAGGTTAGGTTGGGTTAGGTTAGTTTAGGTTAGGTTAGGTTACCTTAGGTTAAGTTGGGTTGGGTTAGGTTAGGTTAGGTTAGGTAAGGTTAGGTTAGGTTAGGTTAGGTTAAGGTATGAACCGTCGTAAAACCGCATTAAACAATGTCACAGTGAGATGCAGTGTTTTCACCATTACAAGTCGGGAACTGCGATATCTAATGTGAAAGCGCTTGCAAACGTCGTTAGGTTATTTTAGCTTAGGTTAGGTTAGGTTAGGTTAGGTTAGGTTTGGTTAGGGTATGTTAGGTAAGGTTAGGTTAGGTTAGGTTAGGTTAGGTTGGGTTAGGTAAGGTTAGGTTAGGTTAAGATATGAACCGCGCTAAAACCGCATTAAACAATGTCACTTAGTGAGATGCTGTGTTTTCCACCATTACAAGTCGGGAACTGCGATATCTAATGTGAAAGCGCATGAAACCGTCGTAATCTTGTAGAAAACATTGTAAAGTAGCGAATAAAACGTTTTCTAACGATAGAAGTGCGAAGGTTCGGTTAGTTTGAGCTAGGTAGCGTCGTGAAACCACCAAAAACGATGTCATCTAACGAGATAGTGTTGTTTTATTGCGAGTACGAAACTGCGATAGGTGAAATATTGGGAAAGCACACAAAATGGCATGAACTAGCCAGATACTGCGTCTTGTGCCGTTACAAGTGCGAAACTGCTTTATATTGATATTCTCGCTAAAGCGCATGCAAGTATCGTGAAACCTTAAAGAACGATGTCATCTAGCGAGATACAGCGTTCTGTACTGTAATAGGTTGGTGAGAAACTGTGAGGTCAAGCAAATATCGTAATTGTGAACGAAACAGTGTTATTGAGCGTATTTAGATACAAGTGCGAATGTTAGGTTAGGTTGAGATATCAACCGTCGTAAAACCGCATTAAACAATGTCACTTAGTGAGATGTAGTGTTTTTCAACATTACAAGTCGGGAACTACGATATCTAATGTGAAAGCGCATGAAACCGTCGTAATCGTGTAGAAAACATTGTAAAATTGCGAGTAAAACGTTTCTAACGATAGAAGTGCGAAGGTTAGGTTAGGTTAGGTTAGTTTAAGCTAGGTAGCGTCGTGAAACTACCAAAAACGACGTCATCTAACGAGATAGTGTTGTTTTATTGCGAGTATTAAACTGCGATAGGTGAAATGTTGTGAATGCACACAAAACGGCATGAACAAGCCAAATACTGCGTGTTCTACCGTTACAAGTGCGAAACTGCTATATTGTGATATTCTCGTTAAAGCGCATGCAAGCATCGTGAAACCTTAAAGAACAATGTCATTTAGCGAGATACAGCGTTCTGTACTGCAATAAGTTGGTGAAAAACTGTGAGGTTAAGCAAATATCGTAATTGTGAACGAAACAGTGTAATAGAGCGTTTTTCAATACAAGTACGAATGTTAGGTTAGGTTAAGGTATGAACCGTCGTAAAACCGCAATAAACAATGTCACTTAGTGAGATGCAGTGTTTTTCACCTTTACAAGTTGGGAACTGCGATATCTAATGTGAAAGCGCTTGAAACCGTCGTAATGTTGTAGAAAGCAATGTAAAGTAGCTAGTAAAACGTTTTCTAACGATAGAAGTGCGAAGGTTATGTTAGGTTGAGTTATGTTAGTTTAAGGTAGGTAGCGTCGTGAAACCACCAAAAACGACGTCATCTAACGAGATAGTGTTGTTTTATTGCGAGTACGAAACTGCGATAGGTAAAATGTTGTGAAAGCACACAAAACGGCATGAACAAGCCAAATACTGCGTGTTGTACCGTTACAAGTGTGAAACTGCTATGTTGTGACATTCTCGGTAAAGCGCATGCAAGTATCGTGAAACCTTAAAGAACGATGTCATTTAGCGAGATACAGCGTTCTGTACTGTAATAAGTTGGTAAGAAACTGTGAGGTCAAGCAAATATCGTAATTGTGAACGAAACAGTGTAATTGAGCGTCTTTAGATACAAGTGCGAATGTTAGGTTAGGTTGACATATCAACCGTCGTAAAACCGCATTAAACAATGTCACTTAGTGAGATGTAGTGTTTTTCAACATTACAAGTCGGGAACTACGATATCTAATGTGAAAGCGCATGAAACCGTCGTAATCTTGTAGAAAACATTGTAAAGTGGCGAGTAAAACGTTTTCTAACGATAGAAGTGCGAAGGTTAGGTTAGGTTAGGTTAGTTTAAGCTAGGTAGCGTCGTGAAACTACCAAAAACGACGTCATCTAACGAGATAGTGTTGTTTTGTAGCGAGTATTAAACTGCGATAGGTGAAATGTTGTGAAAGCACACAAAACGGCATGAACAAGCCAAATACTGCGTGTTTCACCGTTACAAGTGCGAAACTGCTATATTGTGATATTCTCGTTAAATCGCATGCAAGCATCGTGAAACCTTAAAGAACAATGTCATTTAGCGAGATACAGCGTTCTGTACTGCAATAAGTTGGTGAAAAACTGTGAGGTTATGCAAATATCGTAATTGTGAACGAAACAGTGTAATAGAGCGTTTTTAGATACAAGTGCGAATGTTAGGTTAGGTTAAGATATGAACCGTCGTAAAACCGCATTAAACAATGTCAATTACTGAGATGCAGTGTTTTTCACCATTAAAAGTGGGGAACTGCGATATTTAATGTGAAAGCGCTTGCAACCGTCGTTAGGTTAGGTTAGGTTAGGTTAGGTGAGGTTTGGTTAGGTTAGGTTAGGTTAGGTTAGGTTAGATTAGGTTAGGTTGGGTTGAGTTGGGTTAGGTTAGGTTAGGTTAGGTTAGGTTGGGTTAGGTTAGGTTAGCTTAGGTTAGGTTACGTTAGGTTAGGTTACGTCAGGTTAGGTTAGGTTAGGTTACGTTAGGTTAGGTTAGGTTAGGTAAGGTTAGGTTAGGTTAGGTTAGGTTGGGTTGGGTGTTGTTGGGTTGGGTTGGGTTGGGTTAGGTTGGGTTAGGTTAGGTTAGGTTACGTTAGGTTAGGTTAGGTTACGTTAGGTTATGTTAGGTTAGGTTAGGTTACGTTAGGTTAGGTTAGGTCAGGTAAGGTTAGGTTACGTTAGAATAGGTTAGGTTAGGTTACGTTAGGTTAGGTTAAGTTAGGTTAGGTGAGGTTTGGTTAGGTTAGGTTAGGTTAGCTTAGGTTAGGTTAGGTTGGGATGGGTTGGGTTAGGTTGGGTTACGTTAGGTTAGGTTAGGTTAGGTTGGGTTAGGTTAGTTTAGGTTAGGTTAGGTTACCTTAGGTTAAGTTGGGTTGGGTTAGGTTAGGTTAGGTTAGGTAAGGTTAGGTTAGGTTAGGTTAGGTTAGGTTAAGGTATGAACCGTCGTAAAACCGCATTAAACAATGTCACAGTGAGATGCAGTGTTTTCACCATTACAAGTCGGGAACTGCGATATCTAATGTGAAAGCGCTTGCAAACGTCGTTAGGTTATTTTAGCTTAGGTTAGGTTAGGTTAGGTTAGGTTAGGTTTGGTTAGGGTATGTTAGGTAAGGTTAGGTTAGGTTAGGTTAGGTTGGGTTAGGTAAGGTTAGGTTAGGTTAAGATATGAACCGCGCTAAAACCGCATTAAACAATGTCACTTAGTGAGATGCTGTGTTTTCCACCATTACAAGTCGGGAACTGCGATATCTAATGTGAAAGCGCATGAAACCGTCGTAATCTTGTAGAAAACATTGTAAAGTAGCGAATAAAACGTTTTCTAACGATAGAAGTGCGAAGGTTCGGTTAGTTTGAGCTAGGTAGCGTCGTGAAACCACCAAAAACGATGTCATCTAACGAGATAGTGTTGTTTTATTGCGAGTACGAAACTGCGATAGGTGAAATATTGGGAAAGCACACAAAATGGCATGAACTAGCCAGATACTGCGTCTTGTGCCGTTACAAGTGCGAAACTGCTTTATATTGATATTCTCGCTAAAGCGCATGCAAGTATCGTGAAACCTTAAAGAACGATGTCATCTAGCGAGATACAGCGTTCTGTACTGTAATAGGTTGGTGAGAAACTGTGAGGTCAAGCAAATATCGTAATTGTGAACGAAACAGTGTAATTGAGCGTATTTAGATACAAGTGCGAATGTTAGGTTAGGTTGAGATATCAACCGTCGTAAAACCGCATTAAACAATGTCACTTAGTGAGATGTAGTGTTTTTCAACATTACAAGTCGGGAACTACGATATCTAATGTGAAAGCGCATGAAACCGTCGTAATCGTGTAGAAAACATTGTAAAATTGCGAGTAAAACGTTTCTAACGATAGAAGTGCGAAGGTTAGGTTAGGTTAGGTTAGTTTAAGCTAGGTAGCGTCGTGAAACTACCAAAAACGACGTCATCTAACGAGATAGTGTTGTTTTATTGCGAGTATTAAACTGCGATAGGTGAAATGTTGTGAATGCACACAAAACGGCATGAACAAGCCAAATACTGCGTGTTCTACCGTTACAAGTGCGAAACTGCTATATTGTGATATTCTCGTTAAAGCGCATGCAAGCATCGTGAAACCTTAAAGAACAATGTCATTTAGCGAGATACAGCGTTCTGTACTGCAATAAGTTGGTGAAAAACTGTGAGGTTAAGCAAATATCGTAATTGTGAACGAAACAGTGTAATAGAGCGTTTTTCAATACAAGTACGAATGTTAGGTTAGGTTAAGGTATGAACCGTCGTAAAACCGCAATAAACAATGTCACTTAGTGAGATGCAGTGTTTTTCACCTTTACAAGTTGGGAACTGCGATATCTAATGTGAAAGCGCTTGAAACCGTCGTAATGTTGTAGAAAGCAATGTAAAGTAGCTAGTAAAACGTTTTCTAACGATAGAAGTGCGAAGGTTATGTTAGGTTGAGTTATGTTAGTTTAAGGTAGGTAGCGTCGTGAAACCACCAAAAACGACGTCATCTAACGAGATAGTGTTGTTTTATTGCGAGTACGAAACTGCGATAGGTAAAATGTTGTGAAAGCACACAAAACGGCATGAACAAGCCAAATACTGCGTGTTGTACCGTTACAAGTGTGAAACTGCTATGTTGTGACATTCTCGGTAAAGCGCATGCAAGTATCGTGAAACCTTAAAGAACGATGTCATTTAGCGAGATACAGCGTTCTGTACTGTAATAAGTTGGTAAGAAACTGTGAGGTCAAGCAAATATCGTAATTGTGAACGAAACAGTGTAATTGAGCGTCTTTAGATACAAGTGCGAATGTTAGGTTAGGTTGACGTATCAACCGTCGTAAAACCGCATTAAACAATGTCACTTAGTGAGATGTAGTGTTTTTCAACATTACAAGTCGGGAACTACGATATCTAATGTGAAAGCGCATGAAACCGTCGTAATCTTGTAGAAAACATTGTAAAGTGGCGAGTAAAACGTTTTCTAACGATAGAAGTGCGAAGGTTAGGTTAGGTTAGGTTAGTTTAAGCTAGGTAGCGTCGTGAAACTACCAAAAACGACGTCATCTAACGAGATAGTGTTGTTTTGTAGCGAGTATCAAACTGCGATAGGTGAAATGTTGTGAAAGCACACAAAACGGCATGAACAAGCCAAATACTGCGTGTTTCACCGTTACAAGTGCGAAACTGCTATATTGTGATATTCTCGTTAAATCGCATGCAAGCATCGTGAAACCTTAAAGAACAATGTCATTTAGCGAGATACAGCGTTCTGTACTGCAATAAGTTGGTGAAAAACTGTGAGGTTATGCAAATATCGTAATTGTGAACAAAACAGTGTAATAGAGCGTTTTTAGATACAAGTGCGAATGTTAGGTTAGGTTAAGATATGAACCGTCGTAAAACCGCATTAAACAATGTCAATTACTGAGATGCAGTGTTTTTCACCATTAAAAGTGGGGAACTGCGATATTTAATGTGAAAGCGCTTGCAACCGTCGTTAGGTTAGGTTAGGTTAGGTTAGGTTAGGTGAGGTTTGGTTAGGTTAGGTTAGGTTAGGTTAGGTTAGATTAGGTTAGGTTGGGTTGAGTTGGGTTAGGTTAGGTTAGGTTAGGTTAGGTTGGGTTAGGTTAGGTTAGGTTAGGTTAGGTTACGTTAGGTTAGGTTACGTTAGGTTAGGTTAGGTTAGGTTACGTTAGGTTAGGTTAGGTTAGGTAAGGTTAGGTTAGGTTAGGTTAGGTTGGGTTGGGTGTTGTTGGGTTGGGTTGGGTTGGGTTAGGTTGGGTTAGGTTAGGTTAGGTTACGTTAGGTTAGGTTAGGTTACGTTAGGTTATGTTAGGTTAGGTTAGGTTACGTTAGGTTAGGTTAGGTCAGGTAAGGTTAGGTTACGTTAGAATAGGTTAGGTTAGGTTACGTTAGGTTAGGTTAAGTTAGGTTAGGTTAGGTTTGGTTAGGTTAGGTTAGGTTAGCTTAGGTTAGGTTAGGTTGGGATGGGTTGGGTTAGGTTGGGTTACGTTAGGTTAGGTTAGGTTAGGTTGGGTTAGGTTAGTTTAGGTTAGGTTAGGTTACCTTAGGTTAAGTTGGGTTGGGTTAGGTTAGGTTAGGTTAGGTAAGGTTAGGTTAGGTTAGGTTAGGTTAAGGTATGAACCGTCGTAAAACCGCATTAAACAATGTCACAGTGAGATGCAGTGTTTTCACCATTACAAGTCGGGAACTGCGATATCTAATGTGAAAGCGCTTGCAAACGTCGTTAGGTTATTTTAGCTTAGGTTAGGTTAGGTTAGGTTAGGTTAGGTTAGGTTTGGTTAGGGTATGTTAGGTAAGGTTAGGTTAGGTTAGGTTAGGTTAGGTTGGGTTAGGTAAGGTTAGGTTAGGTTAAGATATGAACCGCGCTAAAACCGCATTAAACAATGTCACTTAGTGAGATGCTGTGTTTTCCACCATTACAAGTCGGGAACTGCGATATCTAATGTGAAAGCGCATGAAACCGTCGTAATCTTGTAGAAAACATTGTAAAGTAGCGAATAAAACGTTTTCTAACGATAGAAGTGCGAAGGTTCGGTTAGTTTGAGCTAGGTAGCGTCGTGAAACCACCAAAAACGATGTCATCTAACGAGATAGTGTTGTTTTATTGCGAGTACGAAACTGCGATAGGTGAAATATTGGGAAAGCACACAAAATGGCATGAACTAGCCAGATACTGCGTCTTGTGCCGTTACAAGTGCGAAACTGCTTTATATTGATATTCTCGCTAAAGCGCATGCAAGTATCGTGAAACCTTAAAAAACGATGTCATCTAGCGAGATACAGCGTTCTGTACTGTAATAGGTTGGTGAGAAACTGTGAGGTCAAGCAAATATCGTAATTGTGAACGAAACAGTGTAATTGAGCGTATTTAGATACAAGTGCGAATGTTAGGTTAGGTTGAGATATCAACCGTCGTAAAACCGCATTAAACAATGTCACTTAGTGAGATGTAGTGTTTTTCAACATTACAA
>NW_027464683.1:105000-110000 GCF_043290135.1 Rhipicephalus microplus
TCGTAATCTTGTAGAAAACATTGTAAAGTGGCGATTAAAACGTTTTCTAACGATAGAAGTGCGAAGGTTAGGTTAGGTTAGGTTAGTTTAAGCTAGGTAGCGTCGTGAAACTACCAAAAACGACGTCATCTAACGAGATAGTGTTGTTTTATAGCGAGTATTAAACTGCGATAGGTGAAATGTTGTGAAAGCACACAAAACGGCATGAACAAGCCAAATACTGCGTGTTCTACCGTTACAAGTGCGAAACTGCTATATTGTGATATTCTCGTTAAATCGCATGCAAGCATCGTGAAACCTTAAAGAACATTGTCATTTAGCGAGATACAGCGTTCTGTACTGCAATAAGTTGGTGAAAAACTGTGAGGTTATGCAAATATCGTAATTGTGAACAAAACAGTGTAATAGAGCGTTTTTAGATACAAGTGCGAATGTTAGGTTAGGTGAAGATATGAACCGTCGTAAAACCGCATTAAACAATGTCAATTACTGAGATGCAGTGTTTTTCACCATTAAAAGTGGGGAACTGCGATATTTAATGCGAAAGCGCTTGCAACCGTCGTTAGGTTACGTTAGGTTAGGTTAGGTGAGGTTTGGTTAGGTTAGGTTAGGTTAGGTTAGGTTAGATTAGGTTAGGTTGGGTTGAGTTGGGTTAGGTTAGGTTAGGTTAGGTTAGGTTGGGTTAGGTTAGGTTAGGTTAGGTTAGGTTACGTTAGGTTAGGTTACGTTAGGTTAGGTTAGGTTAGGTTACGTTAGGTTAGTTAAGGATAATTTGGTTAGGTTAGGTAAGGTTAGGTTAGGTTAGGTTAGGTTGGGTTGGGTGTTGTTGGGTTGGGTTGGGTTGGGTTAGGTTGGGTTAGGTTAGGTTAGGTTACGTTAGGTTATGTTAGGTTAGGTTAGGTTACGTTAGGTTAGGTTAGGTCAGGTAAGGTTAGGTTACGTTAGAATAGGTTAGGTTAGGTTACGTTAGGTTAGGTTAAGTTAGGTTAGGTTAGGTTTGGTTAGGTTAGGTTAGGTTAGCTTAGGTTAGGTTAGGTTGGGATGGGTTGGGTTAGGTTGGGTTACGTTAGGTTAGGTTAGGTTAGGTTGGGTTAGGTTAGTTTAGGTTAGGTTAGGTTACCTTAGGTTAAGTTGGGTTGGGTTTGGTTAGGTTAGGTTAGGTAAGGTTAGGTTAGGTTAGGTTAGGTTAAGGTATGAACCGTCGTAAAACCGCATTAAACAATGTCACAGTGAGATGCAGTGTTTTCACCATTACAAGTCGGGAACTGCGATATCTAATGTGAAAGCGCTTGCAAACGTCGTTAGGTTATTTTAGCTTAGGTTAGGTTAGGTTAGGTTAGGTTAGGTTTGGTTAGGGTATGTTAGGTAAGGTTAGGTTAGGTTAGGTTAGGTTGGGTTAGGTAAGGTTAGGTTAGGTTAAGATATGAACCGCGCTAAAACCGCATTAAACAATGTCACTTAGTGAGATGCTGTGTTTTCCACCATTACAAGTCGGGAACTGCGATATCTAATGTGAAAGCGCATGAAACCGTCGTAATCTTGTAGAAAACATTGTAAAGTAGCGAATAAAACGTTTTCTAACGATAGAAGTGCGAAGGTTCGGTTAGTTTGAGCTAGGTAGCGTCGTGAAACCACCAAAAACGATGTCATCTAACGAGATAGTGTTGTTTTATTGCGAGTACGAAACTGCGATAGGTGAAATATTGGGAAAGCACACAAAATGGCATGAACTAGCCAGATACTGCGTCTTGTGCCGTTACAAGTGCGAAACTGCTTTATATTGATATTCTCGCTAAAGCGCATGCAAGTATCGTGAAACCTTAAAGAACGATGTCATCTAGCGAGATACAGCGTTCTGTACTGTAATAGGTTGGTGAGAAACTGTGAGGTCAAGCAAATATCGTAATTGTGAACGAAACAGTGTAATTGAGCGTATTTAGATACAAGTGCGAATGTTAGGTTAGGTTGAGATATCAACCGTCGTAAAACCGCATTAAACAATGTCACTTAGTGAGATGTAGTGTTTTTCAACATTACAAGTCGGGAACTACGATATCTAATGTGAAAGCGCATGAAACCGTCGTAATCGTGTAGAAAACATTGTAAAATTGCGAGTAAAACGTTTCTAACGATAGAAGTGCGAAGGTTAGGTTAGGTTAGGTTAGTTTAAGCTAGGTAGCGTCGTGAAACTACCAAAAACGACGTCATCTAACGAGATAGTGTTGTTTTATTGCGAGTATTAAACTGCGATAGGTGAAATGTTGTGAATGCACACAAAACGGCATGAACAAGCCAAATACTGCGTGTTCTACCGTTACAAGTGCGAAACTGCTATATTGTGATATTCTCGTTAAAGCGCATGCAAGCATCGTGAAACCTTAAAGAACAATGTCATTTAGCGAGATACAGCGTTCTGTACTGCAATAAGTTGGTGAAAAACTGTGAGGTTAAGCAAATATCGTAATTGTGAACGAAACAGTGTAATAGAGCGTTTTTCAATACAAGTACGAATGTTAGGTTAGGTTAAGGTATGAACCGTCGTAAAACCGCAATAAACAATGTCACTTAGTGAGATGCAGTGTTTTTCACCTTTACAAGTTGGGAACTGCGATATCTAATGTGAAAGCGCTTGAAACCGTCGTAATGTTGTAGAAAGCAATGTAAAGTAGCTAGTAAAACGTTTTCTAACGATAGAAGTGCGAAGGTTATGTTAGGTTGAGTTATGTTAGTTTAAGGTAGGTAGCGTCGTGAAACCACCAAAAACGACGTCATCTAACGAGATAGTGTTGTTTTATTGCGAGTACGAAACTGCGATAGGTAAAATGTTGTGAAAGCACACAAAACGGCATGAACAAGCCAAATACTGCGTGTTGTACCGTTACAAGTGTGAAACTGCTATGTTGTGACATTCTCGGTAAAGCGCATGCAAGTATCGTGAAACCTTAAAGAACGATGTCATTTAGCGAGATACAGCGTTCTGTACTGTAATAAGTTGGTAAGAAACTGTGAGGTCAAGCAAATATCGTAATTGTGAACGAAACAGTGTAATTGAGCGTCTTTAGATACAAGTGCGAATGTTAGGTTAGGTTGACGTATCAACCGTCGTAAAACCGCATTAAACAATGTCACTTAGTGAGATGTAGTGTTTTTCAACATTACAAGTCGGGAACTACGATATCTAATGTGAAAGCGCATGAAACCGTCGTAATCTTGTAGAAAACATTGTAAAGTGGCGAGTAAAACGTTTTCTAACGATAGAAGTGCGAAGGTTAGGTTAGGTTAGGTTAGTTTAAGCTAGGTAGCGTCGTGAAACTACCAAAAACGACGTCATCTAACGAGATAGTGTTGTTTTGTAGCGAGTATCAAACTGCGATAGGTGAAATGTTGTGAAAGCACACAAAACGGCATGAACAAGCCAAATACTGCGTGTTTCACCGTTACAAGTGCGAAACTGCTATATTGTGATATTCTCGTTAAATCGCATGCAAGCATCGTGAAACCTTAAAGAACAATGTCATTTAGCGAGATACAGCGTTCTGTATTGCAATAAGTTGGTGAAAAACTGTGAGGTTATGCAAATATCGTAATTGTGAACAAAACAGTGTAATAGAGCGTTTTTAGATACAAGTGCGAATGTTAGGTTAGGTTAAGATATGAACCGTCGTAAAACCGCATTAAACAATGTCAATTACTGAGATGCAGTGTTTTTCACCATTAAAAGTGGGGAACTGCGATATTTAATGTGAAAGCGCTTGCAACCGTCGTTAGGTTAGGTTAGGTTAGGTTAGGTTAGGTTAGGTGAGGTTTGGTTAGGTTAGGTTAGGTTAGGTTAGGTTAGATTAGGTTAGGTTGGGTTGAGTTGGGTTAGGTTAGGTTAGGTTAGGTTAGGTTGGGTTAGGTTAGGTTAGGTTAGGTTAGGTTACGTTAGGTTAGGTTACGTTAGGTTAGGTTAGGTTAGGTTACGTTAGGTTAGGTTAGGTTAGGTAAGGTTAGGTTAGGTTAGGTTGGGTTGGGTGTTGTTGGGTTGGGTTGGGTTGGGTTAGGTTGGGTTAGGTTAGGTTAGGTTACGTTAGGTTAGGTTAGGTTACGTTAGGTTATGTTAGGTTAGGTTAGGTTACGTTAGGTTAGGTTAGGTCAGGTAAGGTTAGGTTACGTTAGAATAGGTTAGGTTAGGTTACGTTAGGTTAGGTTAAGTTAGGTTAGGTTAGGTTTGGTTAGGTTAGGTTAGGTTAGCTTAGGTTAGGTTAGGTTGGGATGGGTTGGGTTAGGTTGGGTTACGTTAGGTTAGGTTAGGTTAGGTTGGGTTAGGTTAGTTTAGGTTAGGTTAGGTTACCTTAGGTTAAGTTGGGTTGGGTTAGGTTAGGTTAGGTTAGGTAAGGTTAGGTTAGGTTAGGTTAGGTTAAGGTATGAACCGTCGTAAAACCGCATTAAACAATGTCACAGTGAGATGCAGTGTTTTCACCATTACAAGTCGGGAACTGCGATATCTAATGTGAAAGCGCTTGCAAACGTCGTTAGGTTATTTTAGCTTAGGTTAGGTTAGGTTAGGTTAGGTTAGGTTAGGTTTGGTTAGGGTATGTTAGGTAAGGTTAGGTTAGGTTAGGTTAGGTTAGGTTGGGTTAGGTAAGGTTAGGTTAGGTTAAGATATGAACCGCGCTAAAACCGCATTAAACAATGTCACTTAGTGAGATGCTGTGTTTTCCACCATTACAAGTCGGGAACTGTGATATCTAATGTGAAAGCGCATGAAACCGTCGTAATCTTGTAGAAAACATTGTAAAGTAGCGAATAAAACGTTTTCTAACGATAGAAGTGCGAAGGTTCGGTTAGTTTGAGCTAGGTAGCGTCGTGAAACCACCAAAAACGATGTCATCTAACGAGATAGTGTTGTTTTATTGCGAGTACGAAACTGCGATAGGTGAAATATTGGGAAAGCACACAAAATGGCATGAACTAGCCAGATACTGCGTCTTGTGCCGTTACAAGTGCGAAACTGCTTT
>NW_027464683.1:115000-117500 GCF_043290135.1 Rhipicephalus microplus
ACGATGTCATTTAGCGAGATACAGCGTTCTGTACTGTAATAAGTTGGTGAGAAACTGTGAGGTCAAGCAAATATCGTAATTGTGTACGAAACAGTGTAATTGAGCGTCTTTAGATACAAGTGCGAATGTTAGGTTAGGTTGACATATCAACCGTCGTAAAACCGCATTAAACAATGTCACTTAGTGAGATGTAGTGTTTTTCAACATTACAAGTCGGGAACTACGATATCTAATGTGAAAGCGCATGAAACCGTCGTAATCTTGTAGAAAACATTGTAAAGTGGCGATTAAAACGTTTTCTAACGATAGAAGTGCGAAGGTTAGGTTAGGTTAGGTTAGTTTAAGCTAGGTAGCGTCGTGAAACTACCAAAAACGACGTCATCTAACGAGATAGTGTTGTTTTATAGCGAGTATTAAACTGCGATAGGTGAAATGTTGTGAAAGCACACAAAACGGCATGAACAAGCCAAATACTGCGTGTTCTACCGTTACAAGTGCGAAACTGCTATATTGTGATATTCTCGTTAAATCGCATGCAAGCATCGTGAAACCTTAAAGAACATTGTCATTTAGCGAGATACAGCGTTCTGTACTGCAATAAGTTGGTGAAAAACTGTGAGGTTATGCAAATATCGTAATTGTGAACAAAACAGTGTAATAGAGCGTTTTTAGATACAAGTGCGAATGTTAGGTTAGGTGAAGATATGAACCGTCGTAAAACCGCATTAAACAATGTCAATTACTGAGATGCAGTGTTTTTCACCATTAAAAGTGGGGAACTGCGATATTTAATGCGAAAGCGCTTGCAACCGTCGTTAGGTTACGTTAGGTTAGGTTAGGTGAGGTTTGGTTAGGTTAGGTTAGGTTAGGTTAGGTTAGATTAGGTTAGGTTGGGTTGAGTTGGGTTAGGTTAGGTTAGGTTAGGTTAGGTTGGGTTAGGTTAGGTTAGGTTAGGTTAGGTTACGTTAGGTTAGGTTACGTTAGGTTAGGTTAGGTTAGGTTACGTTAGGTTAGTTAAGGATAATTTGGTTAGGTTAGGTAAGGTTAGGTTAGGTTAGGTTAGGTTGGGTTGGGTGTTGTTGGGTTGGGTTGGGTTGGGTTAGGTTGGGTTAGGTTAGGTTAGGTTACGTTAGGTTATGTTAGGTTAGGTTAGGTTACGTTAGGTTAGGTTAGGTCAGGTAAGGTTAGGTTACGTTAGAATAGGTTAGGTTAGGTTACGTTAGGTTAGGTTAAGTTAGGTTAGGTTAGGTTTGGTTAGGTTAGGTTAGGTTAGCTTAGGTTAGGTTAGGTTGGGATGGGTTGGGTTAGGTTGGGTTACGTTAGGTTAGGTTAGGTTAGGTTGGGTTAGGTTAGTTTAGGTTAGGTTAGGTTACCTTAGGTTAAGTTGGGTTGGGTTAGGTTAGGTTAGGTTAGGTAAGGTTAGGTTAGGTTAGGTTAGGTTAAGGTATGAACCGTCGTAAAACCGCATTAAACAATGTCACTTAGTGAGATGCAGTGTTTTCACCATTACAAGTCGGGAACTGCGATATCTAATGTGAAAGCGCTTGCAAACGTCGGTAGGTTATTTTAGCTTAGGTTAGGTTAGGTTAGGTTAGGTTAGGTTTGGTTAGGGTATGTTAGGTAAGGTTAGGTTAGGTTAGGTTAGGTTAGGTTAGGTTGGGTTAGGTAAGGTTAGGTTAGGTTAAGATATGAACCGCGCTAAAACCGCATTAAACAATGTAACTTAGTGAGATGCTGTGTTTTCCACCATTACAAGTCGGGAACTGCGATATCTAATGTGAAAGCGCATGAAACCGTCGTAATCTTGTAGAAAACATTGTAAAGTAGCAAATAAAACGTTTTCTAACGATAGAAGTGCGAAGGTTCGGTTAGTTTGAGCTAGGTAGCGTCGTGAAACCACCAAAAACGATGTCATCTAACGAGATAGTGTTGTTTTATTGCGAGTACGAAACTGCGATAGGTGAAATATTGGGAAAGCACACAAAATGGCATGAACTAGCCAGATACTGCGTCTTGTGCCGTTACAAGTGCGAAACTGCTTTATTGTGATATTCTCGCTAAAGCGCATGCAAGTATCGTGAAACCTTAAAAAACGATGTCATCTAGCGAGATACAGCGTTCTGTACTGTAATAGGTTGGTGAGAAACTGTGAGGTCAAGCAAATATCGTAATTGTGAACGAAACAGTGTAATTGAGCGTATTTAGATACAAGTGCGAATGTTAGGTTAGGTTGAGATATCAACCGTCGTAAAACCGCATTAAACAATGTCACTTAGTGAGATGTAGTGTTTTTCAACATTACAAGTCGGGAACTACGATATCTAATGTGAAAGCGCATGAAACCGTCGTAATCGTGTAGAAAACATTGTAAAATTGCGAGTAAAACGTTTCTAACGATAGAAGTGCGAAGGTTAGGTTAGGTTAGGTTAGTTTAAGCTAGGTAGCGTCGTGAAACTACCAAAAACGACGTCATCTAACGAGATAGTGTTGTTTTATTGCG
>NW_027464683.1:122500-210000 GCF_043290135.1 Rhipicephalus microplus
GGTTAGGTTAGGTTTGGTTAGGGTATGTTAGGTAAGGTTAGGTTAGGTTAGGTTAGGTTAGGTTGGGTTAGGTAAGGTTAGGTTAGGTTAAGATATGAACCGCGCTAAAACCGCATTAAACAATGTCACTTAGTGAGATGCTGTGTTTTCCACCATTACAAGTCGGGAACTGCGATATCTAATGTGAAAGCGCATGAAACCGTCGTAATCTTGTAGAAAACATTGTAAAGTAGCGAATAAAACGTTTTCTAACGATAGAAGTGCGAAGGTTCGGTTAGTTTGAGCTAGGTAGCGTCGTGAAACCACCAAAAACGATGTCATCTAACGAGATAGTGTTGTTTTATTGCGAGTACGAAACTGCGATAGGTGAAATATTGGGAAAGCACACAAAATGGCATGAACTAGCCAGATACTGCGTCTTGTGCCGTTACAAGTGCGAAACTGCTTTATTGTGATATTCTCGCTAAAGCGCATGCAAGTATCGTGAAACCTTAAAAAACGATGTCATCTAGCGAGATACAGCGTTCTGTACTGTAATAGGTTGGTGAGAAACTGTGAGGTCAAGCAAATATCGTAATTGTGAACGAAACAGTGTAATTGAGCGTATTTGGATACAAGTGCGAATGTTAGGTTAGGTTGAGATATCAACCGTCGTAAAACCGCATTAAACAATGTCACTTAGTGAGATGTAGTGTTTTTCAACATTACAAGTCGGGAACTACGATATCTAATGTGAAAGCGCATGAAACCGTCGTAATCGTGTAGAAAACATTGTAAAATTGCGAGTAAAACGTTTCTAACGATAGAAGTGCGAAGGTTAGGTTAGGTTAGGTTAGTTTAAGCTAGGTAGCGTCGTGAAACTACCAAAAACGACGTCATCTAACGAGATAGTGTTGTTTTATTGCGAGTATTAAACTGCGATAGGTGAAATGTTGTGAATGCACACAAAACGGCATGAACAAGCCAAATACTGCGTGTTCTACCGTTACAAGTGCGAAACTGCTATATTGTGATATTCTCGTTAAAGCGCATGCAAGCATCGTGAAACCTTAAAGAACAATGTCATTTAGCGAGATACAGCGTTCTGTACTGCAATAAGTTGGTGAAAAACTGTGAGGTTAAGCAAATATCGTAATTGTGAACGAAACAGTGTAATAGAGCGTTTTTCAATACAAGTACGAATGTTAGGTTAGGTTAAGGTATGAACCGTCGTAAAACCGCAATAAACAATGTCACTTAGTGAGATGCAGTGTTTTTCACCTTTACAAGTTGGGAACTGCGATATCTAAAGTGAAAGCGCTTGAAACCGTCGTAATGTTGTAGAAAGCAATGTAAAGTAGCTAGTAAAACGTTTTCTAACGATAGAAGTGCGAAGGTTATGTTAGGTTGAGTTATGTTAGTTTAAGGTAGGTAGCGTCGTGAAACCACCAAAAACGACGTCATCTAACGAGATAGTGTTGTTTTATTGCGAGTACGAAACTGCGATAGGTAAAATGTTGTGAAAGCACACAAAACGGCATGAACAAGCCAAATACTGCGTGTTGTACCGTTACAAGTGCGAAACTGCTATGTTGTGACATTCTCGGTAAAGCGCATGCAAGTATCGTGAAACCTTAAAGAACGATGTCATTTAGCGAGATACAGCGTTCTGTACTGTAGAGAGAGAGAATAAACTTTATTGGGTTCCAGCATGCGGGATTCCCTCCGGCCGCGCAGGGCGTGGGGTTCACCCTATCTCACGTTACACTAGAAGTCCTAATGTCACGCGGGCCTAGACCTCAAGGCCTTCGTGCCCCGTCGCCGCTCGGGTTACTGAGGGTGTCCCCCTTTCGCCTTTGCAGCGCCAGTGCGACCTCGAGCTGCCGGACGGCCCTTCGCTGGTCTTCTGGGTCCGTAGACCCCACACGCTGTTCTACTTGCGGCGGTAACACCGGACCGTCCGCGCTGTCTGCGTCACATCCCCAGAGTATGTGAGCCAGGGTGGCTCTCGCGCTCGCGCACACACTGCACATTTCACTCACGTAGAGTTCGGGGCACACGTGTCGCGCTAGCGATGGGGTCAGCACAGTCTCGGTTTGGAGCTGGCGCAACCTCACCGCCTCCCACCGGGTAAGATCCCTGTGCGGAGGCGGGAAGCCACGCCGTTGCTCCCTGTACCACGCGAGGATGTCGCCGTAATCGAGCAGCTGCTCCTCGCCTTCTTCTTTGGTCGCCGTCGTGTCTTCGGAGGCGGGCGCGGCCGCGGTCCGGCACGTGGCGAGACCACGGGCCGCGGCATCCGCCTCCTCGTTGCGGTTCGGAGATCCTGGTATCAGGTCCCTACCCATGTGAGCCGGGAACCATTTTAGCGTCAGCCTCGACTTGGACTCGTCGCTTGCCAACGCCCTAGCAGCCGCCCCGCACACGGCTCCGCGCGAGAAGCTACGGATGGCCGTCTTGCTGTCACTGAGTATTGTCCGCACGCCCGGGGAGCGCGCCGCCAAGGCTATCGCCATCTCCTCGGCCTGGCTCGCGCTCCGCGTACGCACGCTGCATGACGTGACGATCTTGCCCGTCGTTGCGGCGACCGCCGCCGCCACGTAGGCGTCCTTGTTCTTGACTTTGGCCACGTCCACGTAGACGGCGCCCTCGTCGTTCTGATGTTGCAGCAGCAGCGCCCTGGCTCGCGCCGCTCGTCGTCCCTCGCTTTCGCCGGGACCCATGTTCTTTGGCAGCGGATACACCACCAGTCTTCGCATGGTTGACTCCGTGAGTGGAGACGTTTCGTGGTCTTGTTCCTCGGGGGAGGACAGGCCCACTCGTTCCAGCAGCCGCCTGCCGACCGCGGTGCGGCCCAGGCGCGTCAATTGAGCAGTACGTTGGGCCTCGCCGATCTCCGAGAGCGTGTTGTGCGCTCCCAGAGATAGCAAGGCCGTCGTCTTGGTGCCGTTGAGCAGGCCCATGGCACCCGCATACGCCTTGCGGATGGCCGCGTCGATTCGCTTCCTCTCCGCTTCCGTCCACTTGTGAAAGGCCCCCGCGTATGCTGCGTGGCTAACTGCAAAGGCCTGCAGCAGTCGCAGGAGGCTCGCTTCTCGGATTCCTCGGGACCTCGACGTGACCCTCTTGACGAGTCTCGTCGCTATCCCGATCTTCGTTACTATGTGGTTGGCTGCCGTCCCGTTCGTGCGGTGGGCGTCCACGTACATGCCTAGTACTCGGAGGCTCTGGACGTGCGGGACCGGCGTGCCGTCGCTGGCTCGGACGACTATGTTGCGTTCCGCTTCTTCCGCGGCCCGCTTTCTCCATCTTCCCGGTGGTGGGAGCACCAATAACTGGGACTTCTGTGGCGAGCACTTCAGCCCCGTGTCTCTCAGCGTGGTCTCCACGGCGTCGATCGCTGCCTGCAGTCCGGCCTCGATGTCGCCGTCACTGCCGCCCGTCGCCCATATCGTGACGTCATCGGTATAGATGCAGTACCGGATCTTCGGTCCGAGCGCGTCAAGGCTCTTGGCGACGGCGATCATCACGATGTTGAATAGAAGCGGGGATATCACGGACCCTTGTGGGGTTCCGACGCTTCCTAGCTCCCTCTCTTCGAGTCGTTCGCCTCCCACCTCTAGCCTCGCCGTGCGACGAGTGAGGAAGGATCTTACGTAGTCGTACGTGCGCTTGCCCATGTTGAGCTTTGCCACGCAGGCAAGGATGGCCGAGTGCTCCACCTTATCGAAGGCGCTCTGCAGGTCCAGGCCGAGAATGGCCCGGTTGTCTTTCTGCGGAACGCCTCCGGCTGGCTCTAGTACCTCGCGTTGCAGCAGCAACATCGCGTCTTGCGTCCCCAGGCGAGACCGGAATCCCAGCATGGAGTCGTTGTAGTGACCGTTCTCCTCCAAGTACCGCTGCCACCGGTTGTTGAGGACGTGCTCCAACACCTTGCCCACGCAGGACGTGAGCGAGATGGGGCGCAGGCCCTCTATTCCCGGCGGCTTGTTGGGCTTGGGCAGTAGTATCGTCTTGGCCGTCTTCCACTGCTTGGGAAGGCTTCCGCTCGTCCAGCAGGCGTTGAAGTACTTCGTCAGGGCCGAGACTGCAGCGTCGCTGATGTTACGCAGAGCCTTGTTTGTCACTTTGTCCGGTCCCGCGGCTGAGCGACAGTTCAGGGCGTTCGTTGCCTGGCGCACCTCCCACTCCTCGATCTCGCGGTCGAGCAGCGGGTTGGGCGCGCCGTCGTATTCCGGATGCTCCACGTGGTTTGTGGCCGGGAGGTACTTGTCGTTTAGCCGCTTGTGCATCTCCGCTTCGCCTAGCTGGTTGGCCGCGGCGTGGAGGATCTGCGACATGCGGTGTCGTTGATGTTCCTTGCTCTTGGTCTCGTCCATGAGGTGGCGCAGGAGGGCCCACGTGCCTCCCCTATGGAGTTGGCCATCCGCTTCGCTACACATGGCATACCATTGCTGGGCACACAGTTGGCGGCTGTAGCGCTCGATTTCCTTCCCGAGTGCCGCGACGCGTTTGCGCAGCGTTCGGTTGTGCCTTTGTCTTTTCCATCTTCGTTGTAGCGATCTCCTCGCCTCCACGAGATGGGCGAGGCGCGGGTCCACCCGATCGGCTTCCTCCGGTACCTCGACTTCGGTCGTGGCGTCCTTGGCGGCGGAGACAAGGCTCGCCGACCATCTCTCCACGTCGTCCACCTCGCCCAGATCGGCTTCCCTGAACTTGTGCCAATCGGTGAGGAGCTGACGTCGTTTGGTCGTTCCGTCGACCACACGAGCGTGGGCGAGCGGTATCGTGACTTCGACGATGTAGTGGTCGCTTCCGAGATTCCAGCCCGTGTTCTTCCATCGCGCAGTCCCGCCTCGCGGCAGATGCACGAACGAAAGATCGGGCGTGGTGTCTCTGGCTGTCGACGTTCCGATTCGCGTTGGTTGTGCCGGGTCGGTGAGCAGCTCGAAGCTCGCTTCCTCGGCGTCTTCCAGTAATCTCTTTCCCTTCACCGTTGTGCGAGTGTACCCTAGTTCCTCGTGCGGTGCGTTAAAGTCCCCGCAGACGACCGCCGCGGCCCCAGAGCCGTGGGCGGCGTCGCGGATCTTGTGCAACAGGGACTTGAATCTTTGGTTTCCGTGCTGTGGGTTGCTATATACATTTGCTATGTACACCGTGGTCGAAGCCTTGTTCTTGCCTCTTCCCTTCTTGCCCGCAATGATGATTTCCGTCACGTTGGCTTCGATGGCGGAGTCTTTGTAGTTTAGGATTTCGTCCTTGCCTACGCTCGTGATACCTTTCCTCACAAACGTGCACACGCCCTGCGCGGCGCCTTTCCCACAGGTGCGGGCGCTCGGCGGGCGGGCGTACGCTCGGTAACCCGGCAGCGAGGTGATCTTGGGGTCTTCAGCGTGTGTTTCCTGGATCGCTATCACGTCGGGAAGCTCCTTCTGATCAAGCGACCGCAGGTGCTGTTGAAGTACTGCCTTGCGGCACCGGTAGCCGTTAGCGTTCCAGTGCCACATCACTATCCGATCTCCTTGGGGCCGTCTATCCATGTTTGGGTAGGGTTTCCACCTGAATTTGGGCTCCTTTACCAATCATGTTGAATTGGCTCACTATGAATTTCTTCAGGTCCTCGATTGATTGCTTCACCTCGGCGAATTCTTTCTTTACCTCAGCAAATCCTCTCTCGACTTTGATCTCCAGGGCGCCCACCCGTGCGGTGAGGGAGCCGATCTCCCTGTCGTGTTTCACTAGGCGCGCGTTTATCTGCCTGATTCTCGTTTCGTAGTCAAACCCGCCGCTGGATGGCGACGCCGGGTCGGTGATGTCCTCTTCTTGCTGGAATCTTTCGTCCTCGCTGTCGGTGAGGGGAGCCGGGGCCCGCTTCCGAAGCTTGAGTGGTGTTGGACTGAACGTCGGCGTTCGCGGCGGCGTCGGCGTTTTCGGTGGAGCCGGTGGCGATGATGTTGCCGTTGGTAGCGTGATCTTCTCGACTGGTGGCTTGGCGCCCAGCGCCGTGAAGCTGGCCGGCTTTGGTGCCGATCCTTGCGTCCGCGTGGGAGTCGCCTTCAGCCTTTCTTGTGCAGCCAGGAGCTTGTCGATAGTCTCCTGCTGTTTCTTGATAGTTTCCTGAAGTACTTGGATAGTGCTCTCCAATTGCTTCATCCTTTCTCCTTGCGGGGAAGCTTGCTTGGCCGCTGGCATGGCCGGTCTGCCGTTCGTTTCGCGCGCACCACCCGCCCGCGCGCCGCCGTTAGGGGCGCCCCCGACATTCCCGCCAGGGGCGTCACCGTCGCCGCCGCGCGCGGTCGCCACGGTCGTCCACGACCTTGAGCTGCGTGACGTACTTCTCTTCCGTTCACTGCTCTTCCCACTCTCCTTGCTCTTTCCCCGGCTCGCGCTGCGGCTCTTGTGACGTGTTGTTTGTGCGCCGAGTTCGGGGAACTCCTCTTCTTCGGGAAACCGGACTTTGATCGCCTGGCCGGCAGATTTTGCCGCCTTTTCGGCCGCTATCTTGCGCTCTTGCTCGCGCTGGCGGACTAGGAATGGAGTCTTGAACCTATTCTTACAGTTACCGGTGCCCGAAGCGTGCGGGCCTCCACACAACTTGCAGCGCGGTCTGCACCCCTTCTCGTGGTTTGGACCCGGGTTGGATCTTCCACATGCGAAGCACACTTTCGCGTTAGGGTTAGGGCAGACATCCTTTCGGTGGCCGACTTTGCCGCACGTGCGACACACTTCTTTATGTTGCCTGTACAGTCTGCACCGTACTATCATGCCCCCGAATATAACGTGCGAGGGGACTTTGTTACCCTCGAACAGGATGATTACCGATTTGGAATTTCCTATTCTCTGCGCTGCCAGTACCGTTGGGTTGCGTTCGTTCACCACAGCGTTGTGGATCACCTCCGCAGAGTGTGCCTGCGAGATGTAGTCAACCACTCCTTTGGCCGTGTTCTCCGGCGCCACGCGGTACGCAAAGATCTCGAAGTTGCGTCCGCCTATTGCGATCTCCCGCACGCGGTCGTACCGCCCAGCGCGTTCTTCGCTGGCCGTGCCGATCACGAAAATGTTTTGCACTACGTTCGGACACACGATGTCCGCAAGGAAGGCGTTCGACTCCATCCTAGCCGCGACGGCCATAGCCCGAAGTAGCTCGAGCGGATCGGTCTTCCCTACCAGCAAGCCGCCACGTGGCCGCACAACCACTTTGTGCTCTCCGATAGGCATGTTGGGCATGCGAGCCGCTTTCGAAAATGCGACGTTCAATTTCTGGGCAAACTGCGCTCTCGTAGGTTGAGACGACGAAGAACGCTTACCGGTCTGTACTGTAATAAGTTGGTGAGAAACTGTGAGGTCAAGCAAATATCGTAATTGTGAACGAAACAGTGTAATTGAGCGTCTTTAGATACAAGTGCGAATGTTAGGTTAGGTTGACATATCAACCGTCGTAAAACCGCATTAAACAATGTCACTTAGTGAGATGTAGTGTTTTTCAACATTACAAGTCGGGAACTACGATATCTAATGTGAAAGCGCATGAAACCGTCGTAATCTTGTAGAAAACATTGTAAAGTGGCGAGTAAAACGTTTTCTAACGATAGAAGTGCGAAGGTTAGGTTAGGTTAGGTTAGTTTAAGCTAGGTAGCGTCGTGAAACTACCAAAAACGACGTCATCTAACGAGATAGTGTTGTTTTGTAGCGAGTATTAAACTGCGATAGGTGAAATGTTGTGAAAGCACACAAAACGGCATGAACAAGCCAAATACTGCGTGTTTCACCGTTACAAGTGCGAAACTGCTATATTGTGATATTCTCGTTAAATCGCATGCAAGCATCGTGAAACCTTAAAGAACAATGTCATTTAGCGAGATACAGCGTTCTGTACCGCAATAAGTTGGTGAAAAACTGTGAGGTTATGCAAATATCGTAATTGTGAACAAAACAGTGTAATTGAGCGTTTTTAGATACAAGTGCGAATGTTAGGTTAGGTTAAGATATGAACCGTCGTAAAACCGCATTAAACAGTGTCAATTACTGAGATGCAGTGTTTTTCACCATTAAAAGTGGGGAACTGCGATATTTAATGTGAAAGCGCTTGCAAACGTCGTTAGGTTAGGTTAGGTTAGGTTAGGTTAGGTTAGGTTTGGTTAGGTTAGGTTAGGTTAGGTTAGATTAGGTTAGGTTGGGTTGAGTTGGGTTAGGTTAGGTTAGGTTAGGTTAGGTTAGGTTAGGTTTGGTTAGGTTAGGTTAGGTTAGGTTAGATTAGGTTAGGTTGGGTTGAGTTGGGTTAGGTTAGGTTAGGTTAGGTTAGGTTAGGTTGGGTTAGGTTAGGTTAGGTTAGGTTAGGTTACGTTAGGTTAGGTTACGTTAGGTTAGGTTAGGTTAGGTTACGTTAGGTTAGGTTAGGTTAGGTAAGGATAATTTGGTTAGGTTAGGTAAGGTTAGGTTAGGTTAGGTTAGGTTGGGTTGGGTGTTGTTGGGTTGGGTTGGGTTGGGTTAGGTTGGGTTAGGTTAGGTTAGGTTACGTTAGGTTAGGTTAGGTTACGTTAGGTTATGTTAGGTTAGGTTAGGTTACGTTAGGTTAGGTTAGGTCAGGTAAGGTTAGGTTACGTTAGAATAGGTTAGGTTAGGTTACGTTAGGTTAGGTTAAGTTAGGTTAGGTTAGGTTTGGTTAGGTTAGGTTAGCTTAGGTTAGGTTAGGTTGGGTTGGGTTAGGTTAGGTTGGGTTAGGTTAGGTTAGGTTAGGTTAGGTTGGGTTAGGTTAGTTTAGGTTAGGTTAGGTTAGGTTAGGTTAAGTTGGGTTGGGTTAGGTTAGGTTAAGGTATGAACCGTCGTAAAACCGCATTAAACAATGTCACTTAGTGAGATGCAGTGTTTTTCACCTCTACAAGTTGGGAACTGTGATATGTAATGTGAAAGCGCTTGAAACCGTCGTAATGTTGTAGAAAGCAATGTAAAGTAGCGAGTAAAACGTTTTCTAACGATAGAAGTGCGAAGGTCATGTTAGGTTGAGTTATGTTAGTTTAAGCTAGGTAGCGTCGTGAAACTACCAAAAACAACGTCATCTAACGAGATAGTGTTGTTTTATTGCGAGTACGAAACTGCGATAGGTGAAATGTTGTGGAAGCACACAAAACGGCATGAACAAGCCAAATACTGCGTGTTGTACCGTTACAAGTGCGAAACTGCTATGTTGTGATATTCTCGTTAAAGCGCATGCAAGCATCGTGAAACCTTAAAGAACGATGCCATTTAGCGAGATACAGCGTTCTGTACTGCAATAAGTTGGTGAAAAACTGTGAGGTTATGCAAATATCCTAATTGTGAACGAAACAGTGTAATAGAGCGTTTTTTATTACAAGTGCGAATGTTAGGTTAGGTTAAGATATGAACCGTCGTAAAACCGCATTAAACAATGTCACTTAGTGAGATGCAGTGTTTTTCACCATTACAAGTCGGGAACTGCGATATCTAATGTGAAAGCGCTTGCAAACGTCGTTAGGTTAGGTTAGGTTAGGTTAGGTTAGGTTACGTTAGGTTAGGTTAGGTTAGGTTTGGTTAGGTTACGTTAGGTTAGGTTAGGTTAGGGTATGTTAGGTAAGGTTTGGTTAGGTTAGGTTAGGTTAGGTTGGTTTAGGTAAGGTTAGGTTAGGTTAAGATATGAACCGCGCTAAAACCGCATTAAACAATGTCACTTAGTGAGATGCTGTGTTTTTCACCATTACAAGTCGGGAACTGCGATATCTAATGTGAAAGCGCATGAAACCGTCGTAATCTTGTAGAAAACATTGTAAAGTAGCGAATAAAACGTTTTCTAACGATAGAAGTGCGAAGGTTCGGTTAGTTTGAGCTAGGTAGCGTCGTGAAACCACCAAAAACGATGTCATCTAACGAGATAGTGTTGTTTTATTGCGAGGACGAAACTGCGATAGGTGAAATATTGGGAAAGCACACAAAATGGCATGAACTAGCCAGATACTGCGTCTTGTGCCGTTACAAGTGCGAAGCTGCTTTATTGTGATATTCTCGTTAAAGCGCATGCAAGTATCGTGAAACCTTAAAGAACGATGTCATTTAGCGAGATACAGCGTTCTGTACTGTAATAAGTTGGTGAGAAACTGTGAGGTCAAGCAAATATCGTATTTGTGAACGAAACAGTGTAATTGAGCGTCTTTAGATACAAGTGCGAATGTTAGGTTAGGCTGAGATATCAACCGTCGTAAAACCGCATTAAACAATGTCACTTAGTGAGATGTAGTGTTTTTCAACATTACAAGTCGGGAACTACGATATCTAATGTGAAAGCGCATGAAACCGTCGTAATCTTGTAGAAAACATTGTAAAGTTGCGAGTAAAACGTTTTCTAACGATAGAAGTGCGAAGGTTAGGTTAGGTTGGGTTAGTTTAAGCTAGGTAGCGTCGTGAAACTACCAAAAACGACGTCATCTAACGAGATAGTGTTGTTTTATTGCGAGTATTAAACTGCGATAGCTGAAATGTGAATGCACACAAAACGGCATGAACAAGCCAAATACTGCGTGTTCTACCGTTACAAGTGCGAAACTGCTATATTGTGATATTCTCGTTAAAGCGCATGCAAGCATCGTGAAACCTTAAAGAACAATGTCATTTAGCGAGATACAGCGTTCTGTACTGCAATAAGTTGGTGAAAAACTGTGAGGTTAAGCAAATATCGTAATTGTGAACGAAACAGTGTAATAGAGCGTTTTTCAATACAAGTACGAATGTTAGGTTAGGTTAAGGTATGAACCGTCGTAAAACCGCAATAAACAATGTCACTTAGTGAGATGCAGTGTTTTTCACCTTTACAAGTTGGGAACTGCGATATCTAATGTGAAAGCGCTTGAAACCGTCGTAATGTTGTAGAAAGCAATGTAAAGTAGCTAGTAAAACGTTTTCTAACGATAGAAGTGCGAAGGTTATGTTAGGTTGAGTTATGTTAGTTTAAGCTAGGTAGCGTCGTGAAACCACCAAAAACGACGTCATCTCACGAGATAGTGTTGTTTTATTGCGAGTACGAAACTGCGATAGGTAAAATGTTGTGAAAGCACACAAAACGGCATGAACAAGCCAAATACTGCGTGTTGTACCGTTACAAGTGCGAAACTGCTATGTTGTGACATTCTCGGTAAAGCGCATGCAAGTATCGTGAAACCTTAAAGAACGATGTCATTTAGCGAGATACAGCGTTCTGTACTGTAATAAGTTGCTGAGAAACTGTGAGGTCAAGCAAATATCGTAATTGTGAACGAAACAGTGTAATTGAGCGTCTTAGATACAAGTGCGAATGTTAGGTTAGGTTAAGATATGAACCGTCGTAAAACCGCATTAAACAATGTCACTTAGTGAGATGCAGTGTTTTTCACCATTACAAGTTGGGAACTGCGATATCTAATGTGAAAACACTTGCAAACGTTGTTAGGTTAGGTTAGGTTAGGTTACGTTAGGTTAGGTTTGGTTAGGTTAGGTTAGGTTTGGTTATGTTAGGTTAGGTTGGGTTAGGTTAGGTTAGGTTACGTTAGGTTAAGGTATGAACCGTCGTAAAACCGCAATAAACAATGTCACTTAGTGAGATGCAGTGTTTTTCACCTTTACAAGTTGGGAACTGCGATATCTAATGTGAAAGCGCTTGAAACCGTCGTAATGTTGTAGAAAGCAATGTAAAGTAGCGAGTAAAACGTTTTCTAACGATAGAAGTGCGAAGGTTATGTTAGGTTATGTTAGTTTAAGCTAGGTAGCGTCGTGAAACCACCAAAAACGACGTCATCTAACGAGATAGTGTTGTTTTATTGCGAGTACGAAACTGCGATAGGTAAAATGTTGTGAAAGCCCACAAAACGGCATGAACAAGCCAAATACTGCGTGTTGTACCGTTACAAGTGCGAAAGTGCTATGTTGTGACATTCTCGGTAAAGCGCATGCAAGTATCGTGAAACCTTAATGAACGATGTCATTTAGCGAGATACAGCGTTCTGTACTGTAATAAGTTGGTGAGAAACTGTGAGGTCAAGCAAATATCGTAATTGTGAACGAAACAGTGTAATTGAGCGTCTTTAGATACAAGTGCGAATGTTAGGTTAGGTTGACATATCAACCGTCGTAAAACCGCATTAAACAATGTCACTTAGTGAGATGTAGTGTTTTTCAACATTACAAGTCGGGAACTACGATATCTAATGTGAAAGCGCATGAAACCGTCGTAATCTTGTAGAAAACATTGTAAAGTGGCGAGTAAAACGTTTTCTAACGATAGAAGTGCGAGGGTTAGGTTAGGTTAGGTTAGTTTAAGCTAGGTAGCGTCGTGAAACTACCAAAAACGACGTCATCTAACGAGATAGTGTTGTTTTATAGCGAGTATTAAACTGCGATAGGTGAAATGTTGTGGAAGCACACAAAACGGCATGAACAAGCCAAATACTGCGTGTTGTACCGTTACAAGTGCGAAACTGCTATGTTGTGATATTCTCGTTAAAGCGCATGCAAGCATCGTGAAACCTTAAAGAACGATGTCATTTAGCGAGATACAGCGTTCTGTACTGCAATAAGTTGGTGAAAAACTGTGAGGTTATGCAAATATCGTAATTGTGAACAAAACAGTGTAATAGAGCGTTTTTAGATACAAGTGCGAATGTTAGGTTAGGTTAAGATATGAACCGTCGTAAAACCGCATTAAACAATGTCAATTACTGAGATGCAGTGTTTTTCACCATTAAAAGTGGGGAACTGCGATATTTAATGTGAAAGCGCTTGCAACCGTCGTTAGGTTAGGTTAGGTTAGGTTAGGTTGGGTTGAGTTGGGTTAGGTTAGGTTAGGTTGGGTTAGGTTAGGTTAGGTTAGGTTACGTTAGGTTAGGTTACGTTAGGTTAGGTTAGGTTAGGTTACGTTAGGTTAGGTTAGGTTAGGTAAGGATAATTTGGTTAGGTTAGGTAAGGTTAGGTTAGGTTAGGTTAGGTTGGGTTGGGTGTTGTTGGGTTGGGTTGGGTTGGGTTAGGTTGGGTTAGGTTAGGTTAGGTTACGTTAGGTTATGTTAGGTTAGGTTAGGTTACGTTAGGTTAGGTTAGGTCAGGTAAGGTTAGGTTACGTTAGAATAGGTTAGGTTAGGTTACGTTAGGTTAGGTTAAGTTAGGTTAGGTTAGGTTTGGTTAGGTTAGGTTAGGTTAGCTTAGGTTAGGTTAGGTTGGGTTGGGTTAGGTTAGGTTGGGTTAGGTTAGGTTAGGTTAGGTTAGGTTAGGTTGGGTTAGGTTAGTTTAGGTTAGGTTAGGTTAGGTTAGGTTAAGTTGGGTTGGGTTAGGTTAGGTTAAGGTATGAACCGTCGTAAAACCACATTAAACAATGTCACTTAGTGAGATGCAGTGTTTTTCACCTTTACAAGTTGGGAACTGTGATATGTAATGTGAAAGCGCTTGAAACCGTCGTAATGTTGTAGAAAGCAATGTAAAGTAGCGAGTAAAACGTTTTCTAACGATAGAAGTGCGAAGGTCATGTTAGGTTGAGTTATGTTAGTTTAAGCTAGGTAGCGTCGTGAAACTACTAAAAACAACGTCATCTAACGAGATAGTGTTGTTTTATTGCGAGTACGAAACTGCGATAGGTGAAATGTTGTGGAAGCACACAAAACGGCGTGAACAAGCCAAATACTGCGTGTTGTACCGTTACAAGTGCGAAACTGCTATGTTGTGATATTCTCGTTAAAGCGCATGCAAGCATCGTGAAACCTTAAAGAACGATGTCATTTAGCGAGATACAGCGTTCTGTACTGCAATAAGTTGGTGAAAAACTGTGAGGTTATGCAAATATCCTAATTGTGAACGAAACAGTGTAATAGAGCGTTTTTAATACAAGTGCGAATGTTAGGTTAGGTTAAGATATGAACCGTCGTAAAACCGCATTAAACAATGTCACTTAGTGAGATGCAGTGTTTTCCACCATTACAAGTCGGGAACTGCGATATCTAATGTGAAAGCGCTTGCAAACGTAGTTAGGTTAGGTTAGGTTAGGTTAGGTTAGGTTTGGTTAGGTTAGGTTAGGTTAGGGTATGTTAGGTAAGGTTTGGTTAGGTTAGGTTAGGTTAGGTTGGGTTAGGTAAGGTTAGGTTAGGTTAAGATATGAACCGCGCAAAAACCGCATTAAACAATGTCACTTAGTGAGATGCTGTGTTTTCCACCATTACAAGTCGGGAACTGCGATATCTAATGTGAAAGCGCATGAAACCGTCGTAATCTTGTAGAAAACAATGTAAAGTAGCGAATAAAACGTTTTCTAACGATAGAAGTGCGAAGGTTCGGTTAGTTTGAGCTAGGTAGCGTCGTGAAACCACCAAAAACGATGTCATCTAACGAGATAGTGTTGTTTTATTGCGAGTACGAAACTGCGATAGGTGAAATATTGGGAAAGCACACAAAATGGGATGAACTAGCCAGATACTGCGTCTTGTTCCGTTACAAGTGCGAAACTGCTTTATTGTGATATTCTCGTTAAAGCGCATGCAAGTATCGTGAAACCTTAAAGAACGATGTCATCTAGCGAGATACAGCGTTCTGTACTGTAATAAGTTGGTGAGAAACTGTGAGGTCAAGCAAATATCGTAATTGTGAACGAAACAGTGTAATTGAGCGTATTTAGATACAAGTGCGAATGTTAGGTTAGGTTGAGATATCAACCGTCGTAAAACCGCATTAAACAATGTCACTTAGTGAGATGTAGTGTTTTTCAACATTACAAGTCGGGAACTACGATATCTAATGTGAAAGCGCATGAAACCGTCGTAATCTTGTAGAAAACATTGTAAAGTGGCGAGTAAAACGTTTTCTAACGATAGAAGTGCGAAGGTTAGGTTAGGTTAGGTTAGTTTAAGCTAGGTAGCGTCGTGAAACTACCAAAAACGACGTCATCTAACGAGATAGTGTTGTTTTATAGCGAGTATTAAACTGCGATAGGTGAAATGTTGTGAAAGCACACAAAACGGCATGAACAAGCCAAATACTGCGTGTTCTACCGTTACAAGTGCGAAACTGCTATATTGTGATATTCTCGTTAAATCGCATGCAAGCATCGTGAAACCTTAAAGAACAATGTCATTTAGCGAGATACAGCGTTCTGTACTGCAATAAGTTGGTGAAAAACTGTGAGGTTATGCAAATATCGTAATTGTGAACAAAACAGTGTAATAGAGCGTTTTTAGATACAAGTGCGAATGTTAGTTTAGGTTAAGATATGAACCGTCGTAAAACCGCATTAAACAATGTCAATTACTGAGATGCAGTGTTTTTCACCATTAAAAGTGGGGAACTGCGATATTTAATGTGAAAGCGCTTGCAACCGTCGTTAGGTTAGGTTAGGTTAGGTTAGGTTAGGTTTGGTTAGGTTAGGTTAGGTTAGGTTAGATTAGGTTAGGTTGGGTTGAGTTGGGTTAGGTAAGGTTAGGTTAGGTTAGGTTGGGTTAGGTTAGGTTAGGTTAGGTTACGTTAGGTTAGGTTAGGTTAGGTTACGTTAGGTTAGGTTAGGTTAGGTAAGGATAATTTGGTTAGGTTAGGTAAGGTTAGGTTAGGTTAGGTTAGGTTGGGTTGGGTGTTGTTGGGTTGGGTTGGGTTGGGTTAGGTTGGGTTAGGTTAGGTTAGGTTACGTTAGGTTAGGTTAGGTTAGGTTACGTTAGGTTATGTTAGGTTAGGTTAGGTTACGTTAGGTTAGGTTATGTCAGGTAAGGTTAGGTTACGTTAGAATAGGTTAGGTTAGGTTACGTTAGGTTAGGTTAAGTTGGGTTAGGTTAGGTTTGGTTAGGTTAGGTTAGGTTAGCTTAGGTTAGGTTAGGTTGGGATGGGTTGGGTTAGGTTGGGTTAGGTTAGGTTAGGTTAGGTTGGGTTAGGTTAGTTTAGGTTAGGTTAGGTTACCTTAGGTTAAGTTGGGTTGGGTTGGGTTAGGTTAGGTTAGGTTAGGTAAGGTTAGGTTAGGTTAGGTTAGGTTAGGTTAAGGTATGAACCGTCGTAAAACCGCATTAAACAATGTCACTTAGTGAGATGCAGTGTTTTCACCATTACAAGTCGGGAACTGCGATATCTAATGTGAAAGCGCTTGCAAACGTCGTTAGGTTATTTTAGCTTAGGTTAGGTTAGGTTAGGTTAGGTTAGGTTAGGTTTGGTTAGGTTAGGTTAGGTTAGGTTAGGGTATGTTAGGTAAGGTTTGGTTAGGTTAGGTTAGGTTAGGTTGTGTTAGGTAAGGTTAGGTTAGGTTAAGATATGAACCGCGCTAAAACCGCATTAAACAATGTCACTTAGTGAGATGCTGTGTTTTCCACCATTACAAGTCGGGAACTGCGATATCTAATGTGAAAGCGCATGAAACCAACGTAATCTTGTAGAAAACATTGTAAAGTAGCGAATAAAACGTTTTCTAACAATAGAAGTGCGAAGGTTCGGTTAGTTTGAGCTAGGTAGCGTCGTGAAACCACCACAAACGATGTCATCTAACGAGATAGTGTTGTTTTATTGCGAGTACGAAACTGCGTCAGGTGAAATATTGGGAAAGCACACAAAATGGCATGAACTAGCCAGATACTGCGTCTTGTGCCGTTACAAGTGCGAAACTGCTTTATTGTGATATTCTCGCTAAAGCGCATGCAAGTATCGTGAAACCTTAAAGAACGATGTCATCTAGCGAGATACAGCGTTCTGTACTGTAATAGGTTGGTGAGAAACTGTGAGGTCAAGCAAATATCGTAATTGTGAACGAAACAGTGTAATTGAGCGTCTTTAGATACAAGTGCGAATGTTAGGTTAGGTTGACATATCAACCGTCGTAAAACCGCATTAAACAATGTCACTTAGTGAGATGTGGTGTTTTTCAACATTACAAGTCGGGAACTACGATATCTAATGTGAAAGCACTTGCAAACGTCGTTAGGTTAGGTTAGGTTAGGTTAGGTTACGTTAGGTTAGGTTTGGTTAGGTTAGGTTAGGTTAGGTTATGTTAGGTTAGGTTGGGTTAGGTTAGGTTAGGTTACGTTAGGTTAAGGTATGAACCGTCGTAAAACCGCAATAAACAATGTCACTTTGTGAGATGCAGTGTTTTTCACCTTTACAAGTTGGGAACTGCGATATCTAATGTGAAAGCGCTTGAAACCGTCGTAATGTTGTAGAAAGCAATGTAAAGTAGCGAGTAAAACGTTTTCTAACGAAAGAAGTGCGAAGGTTATGTTAGGTTGAGTTATGTTAGTTTAAGCTAGGTAGCGTCGTGAAACCACCAAAAACGACGTCATCTAACGAGATAGTGTTGTTTTATTGCGAGTACGAAACTGCGATAGGTAAAATGTTGTGAAAGCACACAAAACGGCATGAACAAGCCAAATACTGCGTGTTGTACCGTTACAAGTGCGAAACTGCTATGTTGTGACATTCTCGGTAAAGCGCATGCAAGTATCGTGAAACCTTAAAGAACGATGTCATTTAGCGAGATACAGCGTTCTGTACTGTAATAAGTTGGTGAGAAACTGTGAGGTCAAGCAAATATCGTAATTGTGAACGAAACAGTGTAATTGAGCGTCTTTAGATACAAGTGCGAATGTTAGGTTAGGTTGACATATCAACCGTCGTAAAACCGCATTAAACAATGTCACTTAGTGAGATGTAGTGTTTTTCAACATTACAAGTCGGGAACTACGATATCTAATGTGAAAGCGCATGAAACCGTCGTAATCTTGTAGAAAACATTGTAAAGTTGCGAGTAAAACGTTTTCTAACGATAGAAGTGCGAAGGTTAGGTTAGGTTAGGTTAGTTTAAGCTAGGTAGCGTCGTGAAACTACCAAAAACGACGTCATCTAACGAGATAGTGTTGTTTTATAGCGAGTATTAAACTGCGATAGGTGAAATGTTGTGAAAGCACACAAAACGGCATGAACAAGCCAAATACTGCGTGTTCTACCGTTACAAGTGCGAAACTGCTATATTGTGATATTCTCGTTAAAGCGCATGCAAGCATCGTGAAACCTTAAAGAACAATGTCATTTAGCGAGATACAGCGTCCTGTACTGCAATAAGTTGGTGAAAAACTGTGAGGTTATGCAAATATCCTAATTGTGAACGAAACAGTGTAATAGAGCGTTTTTTAATACAAGTGCGAATGTTAGGTTAGGTTAAGATATGAACCGTCGTAAAACCGCATTAATCAATGTCACTTAGTGAGATGCAGTGTTTTTCACCATTACAAGTCGGGAACTGCGATATCTAATGTGAAAGCGCTTGCAAATGTCGTTAGGTTAGGTTAGGTTAGGTTAGGTTAGGTTAGGTTACGTTAGGTTAGGTTAGGTTAGGTTAGGTTTGGTTAGGTTAGGTTAGGTTAGGTTAGGGTATGTTAGGTAAGGTTTGGTTAGGTTAGGTTAGGTTGGGTTAGGTTAGGTTAGGTTACGTTAGGTTAAGGTATGAACCGTCGTAAAACCGCAATAAACAATGTCACTTAGTGAGATGCAGTGTTTTTCACCTTTACAAGTTGGGAACTGCGATATCTAATGTGAAAGCGCTTGAAACCGTCGTAATGTTGTAGAAAGGAATGTAAAGTAGCGAGTAAAACGTTTTCTAACGATAGAAGTGCGAAGGTTATGTTAGGTTGAGTTATGTTAGTTTAAGCTAGGTAGCGTCGTGAAACCACCAAAAACGACGTCATCTAACGAGATAGTGTTGTTTTATTGCGAGTACGAAACTGCGATAGGCAAAATGTTGTGAAAGCACACAAAACGGCATGAACAAGCCAAATACTGCGTGTTGTACCGTTACAAGTGCGAAAGTGCTATGTTGTGACATTCTCGGTAAAGCGCATGCAAGTATCGTGAAACCTTAAAGAACGATGTCATTTAGCGAGATACTGCGTTCTGTACTGTAATAAGTTGGTGAGAAACTGTGAGGTCAAGCAAATATCGTAATTGTGAACGAAACAGCGTAATTGAGCGTCTTTAGATACAAGTGCGAATGTTAGGTTAGGTTGACATATCAACCGTCGTAAAACCGCATTTAGCAATGTCACTTAGTGAGATGTAGTGTTTTTCAACATTACAAGTCGGGAACTACAATATCTAATGTGAAAGCGCATGAAACCGTCGTAATCTTGTAGAAAACATTGTAAAGTGGCGAGTAAAACGTTTTCTAACGATAGAAGTGCGAAGGTTAGGTTAGGTTAGGTTAGTTTAAGCTAGGTAGCGTCGTGAAACTACCAAAAACGACGTCATCTAACGAGATAGTGTTGTTTTATAGCGAGTAATAAACTGCGATAGGTGAAATGTTGTGAAAGCACACAAAACGGCATGAACAAGCCAAATACTGCGTGTTCTACCGTTACAAGTGCGAAACTCCTATATTGTGATATTCTCGTTAAATCGCATGCAAGCATCGTGAAACCTTAAAGAACAATGTCATTTAGCGAGATACAGCGTTCTGTACTGCAATAAGTTGGTGAAAAACTGTGAGGTTATGCAAATATCGTAATTGTGAACAAAACAGTGTAATAGAGCGTTTTTAGATACAAGTGCGAATGTTAGGTTAGGTTAAGATATGAACCGTCGTAAAACCGCATTAAACAATGTCAATTACTGAGATGCAGTGTTTTTCACCATTAAAAGTGGGGAACTGCGATATTTAATGTGAAAGCGCTTGCAACCGTCGTTAGGTTAGGTTAGGTTAGGTTAGGTTAGGTTAGGTTAGGTTAGGTTAGGTTTGGTTAGGTTAGGTTAGGTTAGGTTAGGTTAGGTTAGATTAGGTTAGGTTGGGTTGAGTTGGGTTAGGTTAGGTTAGGTTAGGTTAGGTTGGGTTAGGTTAGGTTAGGTTAGGTTACGTTAGGTTAGGTTACGTTAGGTTAGGTTAGGTTACGTTAGGTTAGGTTAGGTTAGGTAAGGATAATTTGGTTAGGTTAGGTAAGGTTAGGTTAGGTTAGGTTAGGTTGGGTTGGGTGTTGTTGGGTTGGGTTGGGTTGGGTTAGGTTGGGTTAGGTTAGGTTAGGTTAGGTTAGGTTAGGTTAGGTTACGTTAGGTTATGTTAGGTTAGGTTAGGTTACGTTAGGTTAGGTTAGGTCAGGTAAGGTTAGGTTACGTTAGAATAGGTTAGGTTAGGTTACGTTAGGTTAGGTTAGGGTATGTTAGGTAAGGTTTGGTTAGGTTAGGTTAGGTTAGGTTAGGTTGTGTTAGGTAAGGTTAGGTTAGGTTAAGATATGAACCGCGCTAAAACCGCATTAAACAATGTCACTTAGTGAGATGCTGTGTTTTCCACCATTACAAGTCGGGAACTGCGATATCTAATGTGAAAGCGCATGAAACCAACGTAATCTTGTAGAAAACATTGTAAAGTAGCGAACAAAACGTTTTCTAACAATAGAAGTGCGAAGGTTCGGTTAGTTTGAGCTAGGTAGCGTCGTGAATCCACCAAAAACGATGTCATCTAACGAGATAGTGTTGTTTTATTGTGAGTACGAAACTGCGATAGGTGAAATATTGGGAAAGCACACAAAATGGCATGAACTAGCCAGATACTGCGTCTTGTGCCGTTACAAGTGCGAAACTGCTTTATTGTGATATTCTCGCTAAAGCGCATGCAAGTATCGTGAAACCTTAAAGAACGATGTCATCTAGCGAGATACAGCGTTCTGTACTGTAATAGGTTGGTGAGAAACTGAGGTCAAGCAAATATCGTAATTGTGAACGAAACAGTGTAATTGAGCGTATTTAGATACAAGTGCGAATGTTTGGTTAGGTTGAGATATCAACCGTCGTAAAACCGCATTAAACAATGTCACTTAGTGAGATGTAGTTTTTTTCAACATTACAAGTCGGGAACTACGATATCTAATGTGAAAGCGCATGAAACCGTCGTAATCGTGTAGAAAACATTGTAAAATTGCGAGTAAAACGTTTTCTAACGATAGAAGTGCGAAGGTTAGGTTAGGTTAGGTTAGTTTAAGCTAGGTAGCGTCGTGAAACTACCAAAAACGACGTCATCTAACGAGATAGTGTTGTTTTATTGCGAGTATTAAACTGCGATAGGTGAAATGTTGTGAATGCACACAAAACGGCATGAACAAGCCAAATACTGCGTGTTCTACCGTTACAAGTGCGAAACTGCTATATTGTAATATTCTCGTTAAAGCCAAATACTGCGTGTTGTACCGTTACAAGTGCGAAACTGCTATGTTGTGACATTCTCGGTAAAGCGCATGCAAGTATCGTGAAACCTTAAAGAACGATGTCATTTAGCGAGATACAGCGTTCTGTACTGTAATAAGTTGGTGAGAAACTGTGAGGTCAAGCAAATATCGTAATTGTGAACGAAACAGTGTAATTGAGCGTCTTTAGATACAAGTGCGAATGTTAGGTTAGGTTGACATATCAACCGTCGTAAAACCGCATTAAACAATGTCACTTAGTGAGATGTAGTGTTTTTCAACATTACAAGTCGGGAACTACGATATCTAATGTGAAAGCGCATGAAACCGTCGTAATCTTGTAGAAAACATTGTAAAGTTGCGAGTAAAACGTTTTCTAACGATAGAAGTGCGAAGGTTAGGTTAGGTTAGGTTAGTTTAAGCTAGGTAGCGTCGTGAAACTACCAAAAACGACGTCATCTAACGAGATAGTGTTGTTTTATTGCGAGTATTAAACTGCGATAGGTAAAATGTTGTGAATGCACACAAAACGGCATGAACAAGCCAAATACTGCGTGTTCTACCGTTACAAGTGCGAAACTGCTATATTGTGATATTCTCGTTAAAGCGCATGCAAGCATCGTGAAACCTTAAAGAACGATGTCATTTAGCGAGATACAGCGTTCTGTACTGCAATAAATCGATCAGGACGTCTTGAGGGGCTAGTTGGTTCATTCTATTCAGGTAAAAATTGCGCTGAAATAGAAAGGACACCACAAAGAAGGAACACTTAAACAGATCGAGCGCAAACTACCAACTGTTTTTTATTGACTGTAGAACGTCGATAAATAGGGAACCCGTACATAGCTGCGCCGACGCGTCGAGGATCAACACGTGCTACTTAACGCACCTTATCAATCAAAAAGGACACTTCTGCACCGTAGAGCGATACCGAGGCCTCACTTACACAGCTATCACCTTTCATGTTGATGAAGAATGCTTCCAACACCTCACGAGCACACGTATCTCTGCTATGTCCCAGTATCTTAGTCTCCTGAAATAGTGGTTCACATCCACATGCTGCGCAGTGAGCAGGCCAGGAGAAAGCACGCCAGGCCATCGAAAAGAACTTTGTCAAGGTAAAGCCTAGTGAGGCACGTGTTAAAACTAAAGCAGTGGCATTGTGTAGGGACATGAAGCTAACGAAACTTGCGAATGCAATTCAAGGAAGTAAATCCAGCACCTTGCAAGTGTTTTTTAGTGCAAAAACGCACAAAGTGGAAATTCCCTTTCGCACTATTGTGAGTGAAAAAGGCTCATGGCAGCACCAGGCTAGCATGTTTTTACAAAAATGCCTGAACAGGTTGTGTTTGAATGATCCGTACGCGACGAAGAATTCTATGGAAGTAGCGCGGTTTTTCGAAGGCAAAGTTTCACATGGGTTGACTTTCTCAGTGGATGTGCAAGATCTGTTTTATTCTGTTTCCCATGTTGAACTTTTTGAGTGTGTTATGGATTGCATTTTAGAGAATTCAGCTATTGGTTTTCAAAATTCCACGGGTCTGAGTGTTGATAATTTTATGTCGCTTTTGGAATTCTATCTGAAACACACTTTCATAGGTTTTGACAAGGGTTTGTACCTCCAAAGAAAAGGCATTTGTATTGGTTCCTGTGTTGCCCCTGTTTTGTGTAACATTTTCTTGGCCTACATTGACCGCGATCTGCTTGAGGTGTTTAGAAGTGACGGAGTGTTAAAGATTTTTAGGTACGTAGACGATTTCCTGGTAGTTTTGGACAAACAAACGAGTACTAACAGTAATGTGCACAACGTTGTAAAGAAGTTTAACAAGTATGGGAGGGGTCTATGTTTTACTTACGAGCTACCGCAGGAAGGAACGCTTCAGTTTTTAGATCTTAAGCTCATATTCAAGCATCAACATACTTGTTATGCGTACTGTCCGCGTGCTAGAAAGAAGCCTTTACCATATACATCATCACATTCTAAGGTAGTAAAGAGGGCGATCGCTTCAATGTGTTTGGAGTCTGCGCTGGTGAGGTCGTGCTCGCATGAGAGGCAGGCCAGCTTCCGTGCTCAGATTGAACGACTGAAGGCAGCCGCGTTCCCGCAGTCTGTGCTGGCGGCGGTGGCCGAAACCCTCCTGAAGAAGCTAAAAGGGCGATCACGGAAGCAGTGCCTGAAAGACGCGCCCAGTGGGCGTGAGAGGCCGTTAGTGGTACCCTATTTACACCGGGTGACGCACAACCTGAAGAAGGTTGCTAACCGGCACGGAGTTGACATGGTGTTTTCTGCACCAAAAAAGCTCTCGAGGTTGTGCGCGCGAATTTCGAGCGGCAATGAGCGCACTAGCCTGTGTAACAAGAAGCATGCCAACCCGGTGGTGCAATGCGACGTGGGAGTGGTATATGCGACTCCGTTTTCCTGCGGCAGATCTTACGTGGGCCAAACAGGCCGCTGCGTTAACGATCGCATACGTGAACACCAGCTGTCAATCAAAAATAGTGAAATGGGAAATTTGCCTGCTCACTGCGCAGCATGTGGATGTGAACCACTATTTCAGGAGACTAAGATACTGGGACATAGCAGAGATACGTGTGCTCGTGAGGTGTTGGAAGCATTCTTCATCAACATGAAAGGTGATAGCTGTGTAAGTGAGGCCTCGGTATCGCTCTACGGTGCAGAAGTGTCCTTTTTGATTGATAAGGTGCGTTAAGTAGCACGTGTTGATCCTCGACGCGTCGGCGCAGCTATGTACGGGTTCCCTATTTATCGACGTTCTACAGTCAATAAAAAACAGTTGGTAGTTTGCGCTCGATCTGTTTAAGTGTTCCTTCTTTGTGGTGTCCTTTCTATTTCAGCGCAATTTTTACCTGAATAGAATGAACAAACTAGCCCCTCAAGACGTCCTGATCGATTACATTTCTTCTACATCGGGCTTCTTCTTACACTCTCCTTCCTTCTGGCCTCTGGACGACAGGATTAATGCACTGGTGAGCCATATCGTCGTGTCAACTTGCAAGGCAAGGTACTTGGCTTTTTGCCGTAAGAAAGGCCTGATTCCTCAAGATATTTGGATGTTGTTTGGTGGCGTCAAGCCATCTAATGGACATGTGAAACGGGTCGCCAAGATTTGGAAATCAGAGTTATGGAGACAGGTGCGGGTCTGTCAAGACTGGTTACGTGTGGTGTGCTATGGCAACTTCCCTGAGGGGGTGGCCGAAAGCAAGTTACGGTCAGCAAGAAGATTGGCAGCGGAAATGACAGAGCAGTGGTGGTGTTTCTACTTGAGGCAAGCCCTGTCAGCTTTAAGACCACGTGTTAGTAAAAAAGAATCGATCGACTCTGACTTGATAGTCATTGGTGATGTACAGCTTCCCGATAACATTTCAAAGGTTTTGCAGAAAGGTCCAAAGTTCTCTCACGAGCCTGCGGTACCTGCTTTCGAGCTTTTGGCTTATAACCGAAGGATGGCGGAAAAAGCAGGTCAAGAGAATCAGGAAAGATGCCTGCTGGAGGGGGTGGAAAGCCTTCAAAGGAGCACAATTCGACCGGCAAAGAGGACGACAAGAGACAACCTGGGAGATATTGTGAGATACTTCAAAGATAAAGGTCTCAGCTTGACTATGGCTGACAAAGAAGGTGGCTTCGTGATTATGCCGTCAGCTATCTACCAGGAGAAAGCACGCCAGGCCATCGAAAAGAACTTTGTCAAGGTAAAGCCTAGTGAGGCACGTGTTAAAACTAAAGCAGTGGCATTGTGTAGGGACATGAAGCTAACGAAACTTGCGAATGCAATTCAAGGAAGTAAATCCAGCACCTTGCAAGTGTTTTTTAGTGCAAAAACGCACAAAGTGGAAATTCCCTTTCGCACTATTGTGAGTGAAAAAGGCTCATGGCAGCACCAGGCTAGCATGTTTTTACAAAAATGCCTGAACAGGTTGTGTTTGAATGATCCGTACGCGACGAAGAATTCTATGGAAGTAGCGCGGTTTTTCGAAGGCAAAGTTTCACATGGGTTGACTTTCTCAGTGGATGTGCAAGATCTGTTTTATTCTGTTTCCCATGTTGAACTTTTTGAGTGTGTTATGGATTGCATTTTAGAGAATTCAGCTATTGGTTTTCAAAATTCCACGGGTCTGAGTGTTGATAATTTTATGTCGCTTTTGGAATTCTATCTGAAACACACTTTTATAGGTTTTGACAAGGGTTTGTACCTCCAAAGAAAAGGCATTTGTATTGGTTCCTGTGTTGCCCCTGTTTTGTGTAACATTTTCTTGGCCTACATTGACCGCGATCTGCTTGAGGTGTTTAGAAGTGACGGAGTGTTAAAGATTTTTAGGTACGTAGACGATTTCCTGGTAGTTTTGGACAAACAAACGAGTACTAACAGTAATGTGCACAACGTTGTAAAGAAGTTTAACAAGTATGGGAGGGGTCTATGTTTTACTTACGAGCTACCGCAGGAAGGAACGCTTCAGTTTTTAGATCTTAAGCTCATATTCAAGCATCAACATACTTGTTATGCGTACTGTCCGCGTGCTAGAAAGAAGCCTTTACCATATACATCATCACATTCTAAGGTAGTAAAGAGGGCGATCGCTTCAATGTGTTTGGAGTCTGCGCTGGTGAGGTCGTGCTCGCATGAGAGGCAGGCCAGCTTCCGTGCTCAGATTGAACGACTGAAGGCAGCCGCGTTCCCGCAGTCTGTGCTGGCGGCGGTGGCCGAAACCCTCCTGAAGAAGCTAAAAGGGCGATCACGGAAGCAGTGCCTGAAAGACGCGCCCAGTGGGCGTGAGAGGCCGTTAGTGGTACCCTATTTACACCGGGTGACGCACAACCTGAAGAAGGTTGCTAACCGGCACGGAGTTGACATGGTGTTTTCTGCACCAAAAAAGCTCTCGAGGTTGTGCGCGCGAATTTCGAGCGGCAATGAGCGCACTAGCCTGTGTAACAAGAAGCATGCCAACCCGGTGGTGCAATGCGACGTGGGAGTGGTATATGCGACTCCGTTTTCCTGCGGCAGATCTTACGTGGGCCAAACAGGCCGCTGCGTTAACGATCGCATACGTGAACACCAGCTGTCAATCAAAAATAGTGAAATGGGAAATTTGCCTGCTCACTGCGCAGCATGTGGATGTGAACCACTATTTCAGGAGACTAAGATACTGGGACATAGCAGAGATACGTGTGCTCGTGAGGTGTTGGAAGCATTCTTCATCAACATGAAAGGTGATAGCTGTGTAAGTGAGGCCTCGGTATCGCTCTACGGTGCAGAAGTGTCCTTTTTGATTGATAAGGTGCGTTAAGTAGCACGTGTTGATCCTCGACGCGTCGGCGCAGCTATGTACGGGTTCCCTATTTATCGACGTTCTACAGTCAATAAAAAACAGTTGGTAGTTTGCGCTCGATCTGTTTAAGTGTTCCTTCTTTGTGGTGTCCTTTCTATTTCAGCGCAATTTTTACCTGAATAGAATGAACCAACTAGCCCCTCAAGACGTCCTGATCGATTACATTTCTTCTACATCGGGCTTCTTCTTACACTCTCCTTCCTTCTGGCCTCTGGACGACAGGATTAATGCACTGGTGAGCCATATCGTCGTGTCAACTTGCAAGGCAAGGTACTTGGCTTTTTGCCGTAAGAAAGGCCTGATTCCTCAAGATATTTGGATGTTGTTTGGTGGCGTCAAGCCATCTAATGGACATGTGAAACGGGTCGCCAAGATTTGGAAATCAGAGTTATGGAGACAGGTGCGGGTCTGTCAAGACTGGTTACGTGTGGTGTGCTATGGCAACTTCCCTGAGGGGGTGGCCGAAAGCAAGTTACGGTCAGCAAGAAGATTGGCAGCGGAAATGACAGAGCAGTGGTGGTGTTTCTACTTGAGGCAAGCCCTGTCAGCTTTAAGACCACGTGTTAGTAAAAAAGAATCGATCGACTCTGACTTGATAGTCATTGGTGATGTACAGCTTCCCGATAACATTTCAAAGGTTTTGCAGAAAGGTCCAAAGTTCTCTCACGAGCCTGCGGTACCTGCTTTCGAGCTTTTGGCTTATAACCGAAGGATGGCGGAAAAAGCAGGTCAAGAGAATCAGGAAAGATGCCTGCTGGAGGGGGTGGAAAGCCTTCAAAGGAGCACAATTCGACCGGCAAAGAGGACGACAAGAGACAACCTGGGAGATATTGTGAGATACTTCAAAGATAAAGGTCTCAGCTTGACTATGGCTGACAAAGAAGGTGGCTTCGTGATTATGCCGTCAGCTATCTACCAGGAGAAAGCACGCCAGGCCATCGAAAAGAACTTTGTCAAGGTAAAGCCTAGTGAGGCACGTGTTAAAACTAAAGCAGTGGCATTGTGTAGGGACATGAAGCTAACGAAACTTGCGAATGCAATTCAAGGAAGTAAATCCAGCACCTTGCAAGTGTTTTTTAGTGCAAAAACGCACAAAGTGGAAATTCCCTTTCGCACTATTGTGAGTGAAAAAGGCTCATGGCAGCACCAGGCAAGCATGTTTTTACAAAAATGCCTGAACAGGTTGTGTTTGAATGATCCGTACGCGACGAAGAATTCTATGGAAGTAGCGCGGTTTTTCGAAGGCAAAGTTTCACATGGGTTGACTTTCTCAGTGGATGTGCAAGATCTGTTTTATTCTGTTTCCCATGTTGAACTTTTTGAGTGTGTTATGGATTGCATTTTAGAGAATTCAGCTATTGGTTTTCAAAATTCCACGGGTCTGAGTGTTGATAATTTTATGTCGCTTTTGGAATTCTATCTGAAACACACTTTCATAGGTTTTGACAAGGGTTTGTACCTCCAAAGAAAAGGCATTTGTATTGGTTCCTGTGTTGCCCCTGTTTTGTGTAACATTTTCTTGGCCGACATTGACCGCGATCTGCTTGAGGTGTTTAGAAGTGACGGAGTGTTAAAGATTTTTAGGTACGTAGACGATTTCCTGGTAGTTTTGGACAAACAAACGAGTACTAACAGTAATGTGCACAACGTTGTAAAGAAGTTTAACAAGTATGGGAGGGGTCTATGTTTTACTTACGAGCTACCGCAGGAAGGAACGCTTCAGTTTTTAGATCTTAAGCTCATATTCAAGCATCAACATACTTGTTATGCGTACTGTCCGCGTGCTAGAAAGAAGCCTTTACCATATACATCATCACATTCTAAGGTAGTAAAGAGGGCGATCGCTTCAATGTGTTTGGAGTCTGCGCTGGTGAGGTCGTGCTCGCATGAGAGGCAGGCCAGCTTCCGTGCTCAGATTGAACGACTGAAGGCAGCCGCGTTCCCGCAGTCTGTGCTGGCGGCGGTGGCCGAAACCCTCCTGAAGAAGCTAAAAGGGCGATCACGGAAGCAGTGCCTGAAAGACGCGCCCAGTGGGCGTGAGAGGCCGTTAGTGGTACCCTATTTACACCGGGTGACGCACAACCTGAAGAAGGTTGCTAACCGGCACGGAGTTGACATGGTGTTTTCTGCACCAAAAAAGCTCTCGAGGTTGTGCGCGCGAATTTCGAGCGGCAATGAGCGCACTAGCCTGTGTAACAAGAAGCATGCCAACCCGGTGGTGCAATGCGACGTGGGAGTGGTATATGCGACTCCGTTTTCCTGCGGCAGATCTTACGTGGGCCAAACAGGCCGCTGCGTTAACGATCGCATACGTGAACACCAGCTGTCAATCAAAAATAGTGAAATGGGAAATTTGCCTGCTCACTGCGCAGCATGTGGATGTGAACCACTATTTCAGGAGACTAAGATACTGGGACATAGCAGAGATACGTGTGCTCGTGAGGTGTTGGAAGCATTCTTCATCAACATGAAAGGTGATAGCTGTGTAAGTGAGGCCTCGGTATCGCTCTACGGTGCAGAAGTGTCCTTTTTGATTGATAAGGTGCGTTAAGTAGCACGTGTTGATCCTCGACGCGTCGGCGCAGCTATGTACGGGTTCCCTATTTATCGACGTTCTACAGTCAATAAAAAACAGTTGGTAGTTTGCGCTCGATCTGTTTAAGTGTTCCTTCTTTGTGGTGTCCTTTCTATTTCAGCGCAATTTTTACCTGAATAGTACTGCAATAAGTTGGTGAAAAACTGTGAGGTTATGCAAATATCGTAATTGTGAACGAAACAGTGTAATAGAGCGTTTTTCAATACAAGTACGAATGTTAGGTTAGGTTAAGATATGAACCGTCGTAAAACCGCATTAAACAATGTCACTTAGAGAGATGCAGTGTTTTTCACCATTACAAGTTGGGAACTGCGATATCTAATGTGAAAGCACTTGCAAACGTCGTTAGGTTAGGTTAGGTTAGGTTAGGTTAGGTTACGTTAGGTTAGGTTTGATTAGGTTAGGTTAGGTTAGGTTATGTTAGGTTAGGTTGGGTTAGGTTAGGTTAGGTTACGTTAGGTTAAGGTATGAACCGTCGTAAAACCGCAATAAACAATGTCACTTTTTGAGATGCAGTGTTTTTCACCTTTACAAGTTGGGAACTGCGATATCTAATGTGAAAGCGCTTGAAACCGTCGTAATGTTGTAGAAAGCAATGTAAAGTAGAGAGTAAAACGTTTTCTAACGATAGAAGTGCGAAGGTTATGTTAGGTTGAGTTATGTTAGTTTAAGCTAGGTAGCGTCGTGAAACCACCAAAAACGACGTCATCTAACGAGATAGTGTTGTTTTATTGCGAGTACGAAACTGCGATAGGTAAAATGTTGTGAAAGCACACAAAACGGCATGAACAAGCCAAATACTGCGTGTTGTACCGTTACAAGTGCGAAACTGCTATGTTGTGACATTCTCGGTAAAGCGCATGCAAGTATCGTGAAACCTTAAAGAACGATGTCATTTAGCGAGATACAGCGTTCTGTACTGTAATAAGTTGGTGAGAAACTGTGAGGTCAAGCAAATATCGTAATTGTGAACGAAACAGTGTAATTGAGCGTCTTTAGATACAAGTGCGAATGTTAGGTTAGGTTGACATATCAACCGTCGTAAAACCGCATTAAACAATGTCACTTAGTGAGATGTAGTGTTTTTCAACATTAAAAGTCGGGAACTACGATATCTAATGTGAAAGCGCATGAAACCGTCGTAATCTTGTAGAAAACATTGTAAAGTGGCGAGTAAAACGTTTTCTAACGATAGAAGTGCGAAGGTTAGGTTAGGTTAGGTTAGTTTAAGCTAGGTAGCGTCGTGAAACTACCAAAAACGACGTCATCTAACGAGATAGTGTTGTTTTATAGCGAGTATTAAACTGCGATAGGTGAAATGTTGTGAAAGCACACAAAACGGCATGAACAAGCCAAATACTGCGTGTTCTACCGTTACAAGTGCGAAACTGCTATATTGTGATATTCTCGTTAAAGCGCATGCAAGCATCGTGAAACCTTAAAGAACAATGTCATTTAGCGAGATACAGCGTCCTGTACTGCAATAAGTTGGTGAAAAACTGTGAGGTTATGCAAATATCCTAATTGTGAACGAAACAGTGTAATAGAGCGTTTTTTAATACAAGTGCGAATGTTAGGTTAGGTTAAGATATGAACCGTCGTAAAACCGCATTAATCAATGTCACTTAGTGAGATGCAGTGTTTTTCACCATTACAAGTCGGGAACTGCGATATCTAATGTGAAAGCGCTTGCAACCGTCGTTAGGTTAGGTTAGGTTAGGTTAGGTTAGGTTAGGTTAGGTTAGGTTAGGTTAGGTTTGGTTAGGTTAGGTTTGGTTAGGTTAGGTTAGATTAGGCTAGGTTGGGTTGAGTTGGGTTAGGTTAGGTTAGGTTAGGTTAGGTTGGGTTAGGTTAGGTTACGTTAGGTTAGGTTACGTTAGGTTAGGTTAGGTTACGTTAGGTTAGGTTAGGTTAGGTAAGGATAATTTGGTTAGGTTAGGTAAGGTTAGGTTAGGTTAGGTTAGGTTGGGTTGGGTGTTGTTGGGTTGGGTTGGGTTGGGTTAGGTTGGGTTAGGTTAGGTTAGGTTACGTTAGGTTAGGTTAGGTTAGGTTACGTTAGGTTATGTTAGGTTAGGTTAGGTTACGTTAGGTTAGGTTAGGTCAGGTAAGGTTAGGTTACGTTAGAATAGGTTAGGTTAGGTTACGTTAGGTTAGGTTAGGGTATGTTAGGTAAGGTTTGGTTAGGTTAGGTTAGGTTAGGTTGTGTTAGGTAAGGTTAGGTTAGGTTAAGATATGAACTGCGCTAAAACCGCATTAAACAATGTCACTTAGTGAGATGCTGTGTTTTCCACCATTACAAGTCGGGAACTGCGATATCTAATGTGAAAGCGCATGAAACCAACGTAATCTTGTAGAAAACATTGTAAAGTAGCGAATAAAACGTTTTCTAACAATAGAAGTGCGAAGGTTCGGTTAGTTTGAGCTAGGTAGCGTCGTGAATCCACCAAAAACGATGTCAACTAACGAGATAGTGTTGTTTTATTGCGAGTACGAAACTGCGATAGGTGAAATATTGGGAAAGCACACAAAATGGCATGAACTAGCCAGATACTGCGTCTTGTGCCGTTACAAGTGCGAAACTGCTTTATTGTGATATTCTCGCTAAAGCGCATGCAAGTATCGTGAAACCTCTAAGAACGATGTCATCTAGCGAGATACAGCGTTCTGTACTGTAATAGGTTGGTGAGAAACTGTGAGGTCAAGCAAATATCGTAATTGTGAACGAAACAGTGTAATTGAGCGTATTTAGATACAAGTGCGAATGTTTGGTTAGGTTGAGATATCAACCGTCGTAAAACCGCATTAAACAATGTCACTTAGTGAGATGTAGTTTTTTTCAACATTACAAGTCGGGAACTACGATATCTAATGTGAAAGCGCATGAAACCGTCGTAATCGTGTAGAAAACATTGTAAAATTGCGAGTAAAACGTTTTCTAACGATAGAAGTGCGAAGGTTAGGTTAGGTTAGGTTAGTTTAAGCTAGGTAGCGTCGTGAAACTACCAAAAACGACGTCATCTAACGAGATAGTGTTGTTTTATTGCGAGTATTAAACTGCGATAGGTGAAATGTTGTGAATGCACACAAAACGGCATGAACAAGCCAAATACTGCGTGTTCTACCGTTACAAGTGCGAAACTGCTATATTGTAATATTCTCGTTAAAGCCAAATACTGCGTGTTGTACCGTTACAAGTGCGAAACTGCTATGTTGTGACATTCTCGGTAAAGCGCATGCAAGTATCGTGAAACCTTAAAGAACGATGTCATTTAGCGAGATACAGCGTTCTGTACTGTAATAAGTTGGTGAGAAACTGTGAGGTCAAGCAAATATCGTAATTGTGAACGAAACAGTGTAATTGAGCGTCTTTAGATACAAGTGCGAATGTTAGGTTAGGTTGACATATCAACCGTCGTAAAACCGCATTAAACAATGTCACTTAGTGAGATGTAGTGTTTTTCAACATTACAAGTCGGGAACTACGATATCTAATGTGAAAGCGCATGAAACCGTCGTAATCTTGTAGAAAACATTGTAAAGTTGCGAGTAAAACGTTTTCTAACGATAGAAGTGCGAAGGTTAGGTTAGGTTAGGTTAGTTTAAGCTAGGTAGCGTCGTGAAACTACCAAAAACGACGTCATCTAACGAGATAGTGTTGTTTTATTGCGAGTATTAAACTGCGATAGGTAAAATGTTGTGAATGCACACAAAACGGCATGAACAAGCCAAATACTGCGTGTTCTACCGTTACAAGTGCGAAACTGCTATATTGTGATATTCTCGTTAAAGCGCATGCAAGCATCGTGAAACCTTAAAGAACGATGTCATTTAGCGAGATACAGCGTTCTGTACTGCAATAAGTTGGTGAAAAACTGTGAGGTTATGCAAATATCGTAATTGTGAACGAAACAGTGTAATAGAGCGTTTTTCAATACCAGTACGAATGTTAGGTTAGGTTAAGATATGAACCGTCGTAAAACCGCATTAAACAATGTCACTTAGAGAGATGCAGTGTTTTTCACCATTACAAGTTGGGAACTGCGATATCTAATGTGAAAGCACTTGCAAACGTCGTTAGGTTAGGTTAGGTTAGGTTAGGTTAGGTTACGTTAGGTTAGGTTTGGTTAGGTTAGGTTAGGTTATGTTAGGTTAGGTTGGGTTAGGTTAGGTTAGGTTAGGTTACGTTAGGTTAAGGTATGAACCGCCGTAAAACCGCAATAAACAATGTCACTTTGTGAGATGCAGTGTTTTTCACCTTTACAAGTTGGGAACTGCGATATCTAATGTGAAAGCGCTTGAAACCGTCGTAATGTTGTAGAAAGCAATGTAAAGTAGCGAGTAAAACGTTTTCTAACGAAAGAAGTGCGAAGGTTATGTTAGGTTGAGTTATGTTAGTTTAAGCTAGGTAGCGTCGTGAAACCACCAAAAACGACGTCATCTAACGAGATAGTGTTGTTTTATTGCGAGTACGAAACTGCGATAGGTAAAATGTTGTGAAAGCACACAAAACGGCATGAACAAGCCAAATACTGCGTGTTGTACCGTTACAAGTGCGAAACTGCTATGTTGTGACATTCTCGGTAAAGCGCATGCAAGTATCGTGAAACCTTAAAGAACGATGTCATTTAGCGAGATACAGCGTTCTGTACTGTAATAAGTTGGTGAGAAACTGTGAGGTCAAGCAAATATCGTAATTGTGAACGAAACAGTGTAATTGAGCGTCTTTAGATACAAGTGCGAATGTTAGGTTAGGTTGACATATCAACCGTCGTAAAACCGCATTAAACAATGTCACTTAGTGAGATGTAGTGTTTTTCAACATTACAAGTCGGGAACTACGATATCTAATGTGAAAGCGCATGAAACCGTCGTAATCTTGTAGAAAACATTGTAAAGTGGCGAGTAAAACGTTTTCTAACGATAGAAGTGCGAAGGTTAGGTTAGGTTAGGTTAGTTTAAGCTAGGTAGCGTCGTGAAACTACCAAAAACGACGTCATCTAACGAGATAGTGTTGTTTTATAGCGAGTATTAAACTGCGATAGGTGAAATGTTGTGAAAGCACACAAAACGGCATGAACAAGCCAAATACTGCGTGTTCTACCGTTACAAGTGCGAAACTGCTATATTGTGATATTCTCGTTAAAGCGCATGCAAGCATCGTGAAACCTTAAAGAACAATGTCATTTAGCGAGATACAGCGTCCTGTACTGCAATAAGTTGGTGAAAAACTGTGAGGTTATGCAAATATCCTAATTGTGAACGAAACAGTGTAATAGAGCGTTTTTTAATACAAGTGCGAATGTTAGGTTAGGTTAAGATATGAACCGTCGTAAAACCGCATTAATCAATGTCACTTAGTGAGATGCAGTGTTTTTCACCATTACAAGTCGGGAACTGCGATATCTAATGTGAAAGCGCTTGCAAACGTCGTTAGGTTAGGTTAGGTTAGGTTAGGTTAGGTTAGGTTACGTTAGGTTAGGTTAGGTTAGGTTTGGTTAGGTTAGGTTAGGTTAGGTTAGGTTAGGGTATGTTAGGTAAGGTTTGGTTAGGTTAGGTTAGGATGGGTTAGGTTAGGTTAGGTTACGTTAGGTTAAGGTATGAACCGTCGTAAAACCGCAATAAACAATGTCACTTAGTGAGATGCAGTGTTTTTCACCTTTACAAGTTGGGAACTGCGATATCTAATGTGAAAGCGCTTGAAACCGTCGTAATGTTGTAGAAAGGAATGTAAAGTAGCGAGTAAAACGTTTTCTAACGATAGAAGTGCGAAGGTTATGTTAGGTTGAGTTATGTTAGTTTAAGCTAGGTAGCGTCGTGAAACCACCAAAAACGACGTCATCTAACGAGATAGTGTTGTTTTATTGCGAGTACGAAACTGCGATAGGCAAAATGTTGTGAAAGCACACAAAACGGCGTGAACAAGCCAAATACTGCGTGTTGTACCGTTACAAGTGCGAAAGTGCTATGTTGTGACATTCTCGGTAAAGCGCATGCAAGTATCGTGAAACCTTAAAGAACGATGTCATTTAGCGAGATACAGCGTTCTGTACTGTAATAAGTTGGTGAGAAACTGTGAGGTCAAGCAAATATCGTAATTGTGAACGAAACAGTGTAATTGAGCGTCTTTAGATACAAGTGCGAATGTTAGGTTAGGTTGACATATCAACCGTCGTAAAACCGCATTAAACAATGTCACTTAGTGAGATGTAGTGTTTTTCAACATTACAAGTCGGGAACTACGATATCTAATGTGAAAGCGCATGAAACCGTCGTAATCTTGTAGAAAACATTGTAAAGTTGCGAGTAAAACGTTTTCTAACGATAGAAGTGCGAAGGTTAGGTTAGGTTAGGTTAGTTTAAGCTAGGTAGCGTCGTGAAACTACCAAAAACGACGTCATCTAACGAGATAGTGTTGTTTTATTGCGAGTATTAAACTGCGATAGGTAAAATGTTGTGAATGCACACAAAACGGCATGAACAAGCCAAATACTGCGTGTTCTACCGTTACAAGTGCGAAACTGCTATATTGTGATATTCTCGTTAAAGCGCATGCAAGCATCGTGAAACCTTAAAGAACGATGTCATTTAGCGAGATACAGCGTTCTGTACTGCAATAAGTTGGTGAAAAACTGTGAGGTTATGCAAATATCGTAATTGTGAACGAAACAGTGTAATAGAGCGTTTTTCAATACCAGTACGAATGTTAGGTTAGGTTAAGATATGAACCGTCGTAAAACCGCATTAAACAATGTCACTTAGAGAGATGCAGTGTTTTTCACCATTACAAGTTGGGAACTGCGATATCTAATGTGAAAGCACTTGCAAACGTCGTTAGGTTAGGTTAGGTTAGGTTAGGTTAGGTTACGTTAGGTTAGGTTTGGTTAGGTTAGGTTAGGTTATGTTAGGTTAGGTTGGGTTAGGTTAGGTTAGGTTAGGTTACGTTAGGTTAAGGTATGAACCGCCGTAAAACCGCAATAAACAATGTCACTTTGTGAGATGCAGTGTTTTTCACCTTTACAAGTTGGGAACTGCGATATCTAATGTGAAAGCGCTTGAAACCGTCGTAATGTTGTAGAAAGCAATGTAAAGTAGCGAGTAAAACGTTTTCTAACGAAAGAAGTGCGAAGGTTATGTTAGGTTGAGTTATGTTAGTTTAAGCTAGGTAGCGTCGTGAAACCACCAAAAACGACGTCATCTAACGAGATAGTGTTGTTTTATTGCGAGTACGAAACTGCGATAGGTAAAATGTTGTGAAAGCACACAAAACGGCATGAACAAGCCAAATACTGCGTGTTGTACCGTTACAAGTGCGAAACTGCTATGTTGTGACATTCTCGGTAAAGCGCATGCAAGTATCGTGAAACCTTAAAGAACGATGTCATTTAGCGAGATACAGCGTTCTGTACTGTAATAAGTTGGTGAGAAACTGTGAGGTCAAGCAAATATCGTAATTGTGAACGAAACAGTGTAATTGAGCGTCTTTAGATACAAGTGCGAATGTTAGGTTAGGTTGACATATCAACCGTCGTAAAACCGCATTAAACAATGTCACTTAGTGAGATGTAGTGTTTTTCAACATTACAAGTCGGGAACTACGATATCTAATGTGAAAGCGCATGAAACCGTCGTAATCTTGTAGAAAACATTGTAAAGTGGCGAGTAAAACGTTTTCTAACGATAGAAGTGCGAAGGTTAGGTTAGGTTAGGTTAGTTTAAGCTAGGTAGCGTCGTGAAACTACCAAAAACGACGTCATCTAACGAGATAGTGTTGTTTTATAGCGAGTATTAAACTGCGATAGGTGAAATGTTGTGAAAGCACACAAAACGGCATGAACAAGCCAAATACTGCGTGTTCTACCGTTACAAGTGCGAAACTGCTATATTGTGATATTCTCGTTAAAGCGCATACAAGCATCGTGAAACCTTAAAGAACAATGTCATTTAGCGAGATACAGCGTCCTGTACTGCAATAAGTTGGTGAAAAACTGTGAGGTTATGCAAATATCCTAATTGTGAACGAAACAGTGTAATAGAGCGTTTTTTAATACAAGTGCGAATGTTAGGTTAGGTTAAGATATGAACCGTCGTAAAACCGCATTAATCAATGTCACTTAGTGAGATGCAGTGTTTTTCACCATTACAAGTCGGGAACTGCGATATCTAATGTGAAAGCGCTTGCAAACGTCGTTAGGTTAGGTTAGGTTAGGTTAGGTTAGGTTACGTTAGGTTAGGTTAGGTTAGGTTTGGTTAGGTTAGGTTAGGTTAGGTTAGGTTAGGGTATGTTAGGTAAGGTTTGGTTAGGTTAGGTTAGGATGGGTTAGGTTAGGTTAGGTTACGTTAGGTTAAGGTATGAACCGTCGTAAAACCGCAATAAACAATGTCACTTAGTGAGATGCAGTGTTTTTCACCTTTACAAGTTGGGAACTGCGATATCTAATGTGAAAGCGCTTGAAACCGTCGTAATGTTGTAGAAAGGAATGTAAAGTAGCGAGTAAAACGTTTTCTAACGATAGAAGTGCGAAGGTTATGTTAGGTTGAGTTATGTTAGTTTAAGCTAGGTAGCGTCGTGAAACCACCAAAAACGACGTCATCTAATGAGATAGTGTTGTTTTATTGCGAGTACGAAACTGCGATAGGCAAAATGTTGTGAAAGCACACAAAACGGCGTGAACAAGCCAAATACTGCGTGTTGTACCGTTACAAGTGCGAAAGTGCTATGTTGTGACATTCTCGGTAAAGCGCATGCAAGTATCGTGAAACCTTAAAGAACGATGTCATTTAGCGAGATACAGCGTTCTGTACTGTAATAAGTTGGTGAGAAACTGTGAGGTCAAGCAAATATCGTAATTGTGAACGAAACAGCGTAATTGAGCGTCTTTAGATACAAGTGCGAATGTTAGGTTAGGTTGACATATCAACCGTCGTAAAACCGCATTTAGCAATGTCACTTAGTGAGATGTAGTGTTTTTCAACATTACAAGTCGTGAACTACAATATCTAATGTGAAAGCGCATGAAACCGTCGTAATCTTGTAGAAAACATTGTAAAGTGGCGAGTAAAACGTTTTCTAACGATAGAAGTGTGAAGGTTAGGTTAGGTTAGGTTAGTTTAAGCTAGGTAGCGTCGTGAAACTACCAAAAACGACGTCATCTAACGAGATAGTGTTGTTTTATAGCGAGTAATAAACTGCGATAGGTGAAATGTTGTGAAAGCACACAAAACGGCATGAACAAGCCAAATACTGCGTGTTCTACCGTTACAAGTGCGAAACTCCTATATTGTGATATTCTCGTTAAATCGCATGCAAGCATCGTGAAACCTTAAAGAACAATGTCATTTAGCGAGATACAGCGTTCTGTACTGCAATAAGTTGGTGAAAAACTGTGAGGTTATGCAAATATCGTAATTGTGAACAAAACAGTGTAATAGAGCGTTTTTAGATACAAGTGCGAATGTTAGGTTAGGTTAAGATATGAACCGTCGTAAAACCGCATTAAACAATGTCAATTACTGAGATGCAGTGTTTTTCACCATTAAAAGTGGGGAACTGCGATATTTATTGTGAAAGCGCTTGCAACCGTCGTTAGGTTAGGTTAGGTTAGGTTAGGTTAGGTTAGGTTAGGTTTGGTTAGGTTAGGTTAGGTTAGGTTAGGTTAGGTTAGATTAGGTTAGGTTGGGTTGAGTTGGGTTAGGTTAGGTTAGGTTAGGTTAGGTTGGGTTAGGTTAGGTTAGGTTAGGTTACGTTAGGTTAGGTTACGTTAGGTTAGGTTAGGTTACGTTAGGTTAGGTTAGGTTAGGTAAGGATAATTTGGTTAGGTTAGGTAAGGTTAGGTTAGGTTAGGTTAGGTTGGGTTGGGTGTTGTTGGGTTGGGTTGGGTTGGGTTAGGTTGGGTTAGGTTAGGTTAGGTTACGTTAGGTTAGGTTAGGTTAGGTTACGTTAGGTTATGTTAGGTTAGGTTAGGTTACGTTAGGTTAGGTTAGGTCAGGTAAGGTTAGGTTACGTTAGAATAGGTTAGGTTAGGTTACGTTAGGTTAGGTTAGGGTATGTTAGGTAAGGTTTGGTTAGGTTAGGTTAGGTTAGGTTGTGTTAGGTAAGGTTAGGTTAGGTTAAGATATGAACCGCGCTAAAACCGCATTAAACAATGTCACTTAGTGAGATGCTGTGTTTTCCACCATTACAAGTCGGGAACTGCGATATCTAATGTGAAAGCGCATGAAACCAACGTAATCTTGTAGAAAACATTGTAAAGTAGCGAATAAAACGTTTTCTAACAATAGAAGTGCGAAGGTTCGGTTAGTTTGAGCTAGGTAGCGTCGTGAATCCACCAAAAACGATGTCATCTAACGAGATAGTGTTGTTTTATTGCGAGTACGAAACTGCGATAGGTGAAATATTGGGAAAGCACACAAAATGGCATGAACTAGCCAGATACTGCGTCTTGTGCCGTTACAAGTGCGAAACTGCTTTATTGTGATATTCTCGCTAAAGCGCATGCAAGTATCGTGAAACCTTAAAGAACGATGTCATCTAGCGAGATACAGCGTTCTGTACTGTAATAGGTTGGTGAGAAACTGTGAGGTCAAGCAAATATCGTATTTGTGAACGAAACAGTGTAATTGAGCGTATTTAGATACAAGTGCGAATGTTTGGTTAGGTTGAGATATCAACCGTCGTAAAACCGCATTAAACAATGTCACTTAGTGAGATGTAGTTTTTTTCAACATTACAAGTCGGGAACTACGATATCTAACGTGAAAGCGCATGAAACCGTCGTAATCGTGTAGAAAACATTGTAAAATTGCGAGTAAAACGTTTTCTAACGATAGAAGTGCGAAGGTTAGGTTAGGTTAGGTTAGTTTAAGCTAGGTAGCGTCGTGAAACTACCAAAAACGACGTCATCTAACGAGATAGTGTTGTTTTATTGCGAGTATTAAACTGCGATAGGTGAAATGTTGTGAATGCACACAAAACGGCATGAACAAGCCAAATACTGCGTGTTCTACCGTTACAAGTGCGAAACTGCTATATTGTAATATTCTCGTTAAAGCCAAATACTGCGTGATGTACCGTTACAAGTGCGAAACTGCTATGTTGTGACATTCTCGGTAAAGCGCATGCAAGTATCGTGAAACCTTAAAGAACGATGTCATTTAGCGAGATACAGCGTTCTGTACTGTAATAAGTTGGTGAGAAACTGTGAGGTCAAGCAAATATCGTAATTGTGAACGAAACAGCGTAATTGAGCGTCTTTAGATACAAGTGCGAATGTTAGGTTAGGTTGACATATCAACCGTCGTAAAACCGCATTTAGCAATGTCACTTAGTGAGATGTAGTGTTTTTCAACATTACAAGTCGGGAACTACAATATCTAATGTGAAAGCGCATGAAACCGTCGTAATCTTGTAGAAAACATTGTAAAGTGGCGAGTAAAACGTTTTCTAACGATAGAAGTGCGAAGGTTAGGTTAGGTTAGGTTAGTTTAAGCTAGGTAGCGTCGTGAAACTACCAAAACCGACGTCATCTAACGAGATAGTGTTGTTTTATAGCGAGTAATAAACTGCGATAGGTGAAATGTTGTGAAAGCACACAAAACGGCATGAACAAGCCAAATACTGCGTGTTCTACCGTTACAAGTGCGAAACTCCTATATTGTGATATTCTCGTTAAATCGCATGCAAGCATCGTGAAACCTTAAAGAACAATGTCATTTAGCGAGATACAGCGTTCTGTACTGCAATAAGTTGGTGAAAAACTGTGAGGTTATGCAAATATCGTAATTGTGAACAAAACAGTGTAATAGAGCGTTTTTAGATACAAGTGCGAATGTTAGGTTAGGTTAAGATATGAACCGTCGTAAAACCGCATTAAACAATGTCAATTACTGAGATGCAGTGTTTTTCACCATTAAAAGTGGGGAACTGCGATATTTAATGTGAAAGCGCTTGCAACCGTCGTTAGGTTAGGTTAGGTTAGGTTAGGTTAGGTTAGGTTTGGTTAGGTTAGGTTAGGTTAGGTTAGGTTAGATTAGGTTAGGTTGGGTTGAGTTGGGTTAGGTTAGGTTAGGTTAGGTTAGGTTGGGTTAGGTTAGGTTAGGTTAGGTTACGTTAGGTTAGGTTACGTTAGGTTAGGTTAGGTTACGTTAGGTTAGGTTAGGTTAGGTAAGGATAATTTGGTTAGGTTAGGTAAGGTTAGGTTAGGTTAGGTTAGGTTGGGTTGGGTGTTGTTGGGTTGGGTTGGGTTGGGTTAGGTTGGGTTAGGTTAGGTTAGGTTACGTTAGGTTAGGTTAGGTTAGGTTACGTTAGGTTATGTTAGGTTAGGTTAGGTTACGTTAGGTTAGGTTAGGTCAGGTAAGGTTAGGTTACGTTAGAATAGGTTAGGTTAGGTTACGTTAGGTTAGGTTAGGGTATGTTAGGTAAGGTTTGGTTAGGTTAGGTTAGGTTAGGTTGTGTTAGGTAAGGTTAGGTTAGGTTAAGATATGAACCGCGCTAAAACCGCATTAAACAATGTCACTTAGTGAGATGCTGTGTTTTCCACCATTACAAGTCGGGAACTGCGATATCTAATGTGAAAGCGCATGAAACCAACGTAATCTTGTAGAAAACATTGTAAAGTAGCGAATAAAACGTTTTCTAACAATAGAAGTGCGAAGGTTCGGTTAGTTTGAGCTAGGTAGCGTCGTGAATCCACCAAAAACGATGTCATCTAACGAGATAGTGTTGTTTTATTGCGAGTACGAAACTGCGATAGGTGAAATATTGGGAAAGCACACAAAATGGCATGAACTAGCCAGATACTGCGTCTTGTGCCGTTACAAGTGCGAAACTGCTTTATTGTGATATTCTCGCTAAAGCGCATGCAAGTATAGTGAAACCTTAAAGAACGATGTCATCTAGCGAGATACAGCGTTCTGTACTGTAATAGGTTGGTGAGAAACTGTGAGGTCAAGCAAATATCGTAATTGTGAACGAAACAGTGTAATTGAGCGTATTTAGATACAAGTGCGAATGTTTGGTTAGGTTGAGACATCAACCGTCGTAAAACCGCATTAAACAATGTCACTTAGTGAGATGTAGTTTTTTTCAACATTACAAGTCGGGAACTACGATATCTAATGTGAAAGCGCATGAAACCGTCGTAATCGTGTAGAAAACATTGTAAAATTGCGAGTAAAACGTTTTCTAACGATAGAAGTGCGAAGGTTAGGTTAGGTTAGGTTAGTTTAAGCCAGGTAGCGTCGTGAAACTACCAAAAACGACGTCATCTAACGAGATAGTGTTGTTTTATTGCGAGTATTAAACTGCGATAGGTGAAATGTTGTGAATGCACACAAAACGGCATGAACAAGCCAAATACTGCGTGTTCTACCGTTACAAGTGCGAAACTGCTATATTGTATAATTCTCGTTAAAGCCAAATACTGCGTGTTGTACCGTTACAAGTGCGAAACTGCTATGTTGTGACATTCTCGGTAAAGCGCATGCAAGTATCGTGAAACCTTAAAGAACGATGTCATTTAGCGAGATACAGCGTTCTGTACTGTAATAAGTTGGTGAGAAACTGTGAGGTCAAGCAAATATCGTAATTGTGAACGAAACAGTGTAATTGAGCGTCTTTAGATACAAGTGCGAATGTTAGGTTAGGTTGACATATCAACCGTCGTAAAACCGCAATAAACAATGTCACTTAGTGAGATGTAGTGTTTTTCAACATTACAAGTCGGGAACTACGATATCTAATGTGAAAGCGCATGAAACCGTCGTAATCTTGTAGAAAACATTGTAAAGTTGCGAGTAAAACGTTTTCTAACGATAGAAGTGCGAAGGTTAGGTTAGGTTAGGTTAGTTTAAGCTAGGTAGCGTCGTGAAACTACCAAAAACGACGTCATCTAACGAGATAGTGTTGTTTTATTGCGAGTATTAAACTGCGATAGGTAAAATGTTGTGAATGCACACAAAACGGCATGAACAAGCCAAATACTGCGTGTTCTACCGTTACAAGTGCGAAACTGCTATATTGTGATATTCTCGTTAAAGCGCATGCAAGCATCGTGAAACCTTAAAGAACGATGTCATTTAGCGAGATACAGCGTTCTGTACTGCAATAAGTTGGTGAAAAACTGTGAGGTTATGCAAATATCGTAATTGTGAACGAAACAGTGTAATAGAGCGTTTTTCAATACAAGTACGAATGTTAGGTTAGGTTAAGATATGAACCGTCGTAAAACCGCATTAAACAATGTCACTTAGAGAGATGCAGTGTTTTTCACCATTACAAGTTGGGAACTGCGATATCTAATGTGAAAGCACTTGCAAACGTCGTTAGGTTAGGTTAGGTTAGGTTAGGTTAGGTTACGTTAGGTTAGGTTTGGTTAGGTTAGGTTAGGTTATGTTAGGTTAGGTTGGGTTAGGTTAGGTTAGGTTACGTTAGGTTAAGGTATGAACCGTCGTAAAACCGCAATAAACAATGTCACTTTGTGAGATGCAGTGTTTTTCACCTTTACAAGTTGGGAACTGCGATATCTAATGTGAAAGCGCTTGAAACCGTCGTAATGTTGTAGAAAGCAATGTAAAGTAGCGAGTAAAACGTTTTCTAACGAAAGAAGTGCGAAGGTTATGTTAGGTTGAGTTATGTTAGTTTAAGCTAGGTAGCGTCGTGAAACCACCAAAAACGACGTCATCTAACGAGATAGTGTTGTTTTATTGCGAGTACGAAACTGCGATAGGTAAAATGTTGTGAAAGCACACAAAACGGCATGAACAAGCCAAATACTGCGTGTTGTACCGTTACAAGTGCGAAACTGCTATGTTGTGACATTCTCGGTAAAGCGCATGCAAGTATCGTGAAACCTTAAAGAACGATGTCATTTAGCGAGATACAGCGTTCCGTACTGTAATACGTTGGTGAGAAACTGTGAGGTCAAGCAAATATCGTAATTGTGAACGAAACAGTGTAATTGAGCGTCTTTAGATACAAGTGCGAATGTTAGGTTAGGTTGACATATCAACCGTCGTAAAACCGCATTAAACAATGTCACTTAGTGAGATGTAGTGTTTTTCAACATTACAAGTCGGGAACTACGATATCTAATGTGAAAGCGCATGAAACCGTCGTAATCTTGTAGAAAACATTGTAAAGTGGCGAGTAAAACGTTTTCTAACGAAAGAAGTGCGAAGGTTATGTTAGGTTGAGTTATGTTAGTTTAAGCTAGGTAGCGTCGTGAAACCACCAAAAACGACGTCATCTAACGAGATAGTGTTGTTTTATAGCGAGTATTAAACTGCGATAGGTGAAATGTTGTGAAAGCACACAAAACGGCATGAACAAGCCAAATACTGCGTGTTCTACCGTTACAAGTGCGAAACTGCTATATTGTGATATTCTCGTTAAAGCGCATGCAAGCATCGTGAAACCTTAAAGAACAATGTCATTTAGCGAGATACAGCGTCCTGTACTGCAATAAGTTGGTGAAAAACTGTGAGGTTATGCAAATATCCTAATTGTGAACGAAACAGTGTAATAGAGCGTTTTTTAATACAAGTGCGAATGTTAGGTTAGGTTAAGATATGAACCGTCGTAAAACCGCAATAATCAATGTCACTTAGTGAGATGCAGTGTTTTTCACCATTACAAGTCGGGAACTGCGATATCTAATGTGAAAGCGCTTGCAAACGTCGTTAGGTTAGGTTAGGTTAGGTTAGGTTAGGTTAGGTTACGTTAGGTTAGGTTAGGTTAGGTTTGGTTAGGTTAGGTTAGGTTAGGTTAGGTTAGGGTATGTTAGGTAAGGTTTGGTTAGGTTAGGTTAGGTTAGGTTGGTTTAGGTAAGGTTAGGTTAGGTTAAGATATGAACCGCGCTAAAACCGCGTTAAACAATGTCACTTAGTGAGATTCTGTGTTTTTCACCATTACAAGTCGGGAACTGCGATATCTAATGTGAAAGCGCATGAAACCGTCGTAATCTTGTAGAAAACATTGTAAAGTAGCGAATAAAACGTTTTCTAACTATAGAAGTGCGAAGGTCCGGTTAGTTTGAGTTATGTTAGTTTAAGCTAGGTAGCGTCGTGAAACCACCAAAAACGACGTCATCTAACGAGATAGTGTTGTTTTAATGCGAGTACGAAACTGCGACAGGTAAAATGTTGTGAAAGCACTCAAAACGGCGTGAACAAGCCAAATACTGCGTGTTGTACCGTTACAAGTGCGAAACTGCTATGTTGTGACATTCTCGGTAAAGCGCATGCAAGTATCGTGAAACCTTAAAGAACGATGTCATTTAGCGAGATACAGCGTTCTGTACTGTAATAAGTTGGTGAGAAACTGTGAGGTCAAGCAAATATCGTAATTGTGAACGAAACAGTGTAATTGAGCGTCTTTAGATACAAGTGCGAATGTTAGGTTAGGTTGACATATCAACCGTCGTAAAACCGCATTAAACAATGTCACTTAGTGAGATGTAGTGTTTTTCAACATTACAAGTCGGGAACTACGATATCTAATGTGAAAGCGCATGAAACCGTCGTAATCTTGTAGAAAACATTGTAAAGTGGCGAGTAAAACGTTTTCTAACGATAGAAGTGCGAAGGTTAGGTTAGGTTAGGTTAGTTTAAGCTAGGTAGCGTCGTGAAACTACCAAAAACGACGTCATCTAACGAGATAGTGTTGTTTTATAGCGAGTATTAAACTGCGATAGGTGAAATGTTGTGAAAGCACACAAAACGGCATGAACAAGCCAAATACTGCGTGTTCTACCGTTACAAGTGCGAAACTGCTATATTGTGATATTCTCGTTAAATCGCATGCAAGCATCGTGAAACCTTAAAGAACAATGTCATTTAGCGAGATACAGCGTTCTGTACTGCAATAAGTTGGTGAAAAACTGTGAGGTTATGCAAATATCGTAATTGTGAACAAAACAGTGTAATAGAGCGTTTTTAGATACAAGTGCGAATGTTAGGTTAGGTTAAGATATGAACCGTCGTAAAACCGCATTAAACAATGTCAATTACTGAGATGCAGTGTTTTTCACCATTAAAAGTGGGGAACTGCGATATTTAATGTGAAAGCGCTTGCAACCGTCGTTAGGTTAGGTTAGGTTAGGTTAGGTTAGGTTAGGTTAGGTTAGGTTTGGTTAGGTTAGGTTAGGTTAGGTTAGGTTAGATTAGGTTAGGTTGGGTTGAGTTGGGTTAGGTTAGGTTAGGTTAGGTTAGGTTGGGTTAGGTTAGGTTAGGTTAGGTTACGTTAGGTTAGCTTAGGTTAGGTTAGGTTAGGTTAGGTTAGGTTAGGTTACGTTAGGTTAGGTTAGGTTAGGTTTGGTTAGGTTAGGTTAGGTTAGGTTAGGTTAGGGTATGTTAGGTAAGGTTTGGTTAGGTTAGGTTAGGTTAGGTTGGTTTAGGTAAGGTTAGGTTAGGTTAAGATATGAACCGCGCTAAAACCGCGTTAAACAATGTCACTTAGTGAGATGCTGTGTTTTTCACCATTACAAGTCGGGAACTGCGATATCTAATGTGAAAGCGCATGAAACCGTCGTAAACTTGTACAAAACATTGTAAAGTAGCGAATAAAACGTTTTCTAGCGATAGAAGTGCGAAGGTCCGGTTAGTTTGAGTTATGTTAGTTTAAGCTAGGTAGCGTCGTGAAACCACCAAAAACGACGTCATCTAACGAGATAGTGTTGTTTTAATGCGAGTACGAAACTGCGACAGGTAAAATGTTGTGAAAGCACTCAAAACGGCATGAACAAGCCAAATACTGCGTGTTGTACCGTTACAAGTGCGAAACTGCTATGTTGTGACATTCTCGGTAAAGCGCATGCAAGTATCGTGAAACCTTAAAGAACGATGTCATTTAGCGAGATACAGCGTTCTGTACTGTAATAATTTGGTGAGAAACTGTGAGGTCAAGCAAATATCGTAATTGTGAACAAAACAGTGTAATTGAGCGTCTTTAGATACAAGTGCGAATGTTAGGTTAGGTTGACATATGAACCGTCGTAAAACCGCATTATACAATGTCACTTAGTGAGATGTAGTGTTTTTCAACATTACAAGTCGGGAACTACGATATCTAATGTGAAAGCGCATGAAACCGTCGTAATCTTGTAGAAAACATTGTAAAGTTGCGAGTAAAACGTTTTCTAACGATAGAAGTGCGAAGGTTAGGTTAGGTTAGGTTAGTTTAAGCTAGGTAGCGTCGTGAAACTACCAAAAACGTCGTCATCTAACGAGATAGTGTTGTTTTATAGCGAGTATTAAACTGCGATAGGTGAAATGTTGTGAAAGCACACAAAACGGCATGAACAAGCCAAATACTGCGTGTTCTACCGTTACAAGTGCGAAACTGCTATATTGTGATATTCTCGTTAAATCGCATGCAAGCATCGTGAAACCTAAAGAACAATGTCATTTAGCGAGATACAGCGTTCTGTACTGCAATAAGTTGGTGAAAGACTGTGAGGTTATGCAAATATCGTAATTGTGAACAAAACAGTGTAATAGAGCGTTTTTAGATACAAGTGCGAATGTTAGGTTAGGTTAAGATATGAACCGTCGTAAAACCGCATTAAACAATGTCAATTACTGAGATGCAGTGTTTTTCACCATTAGAAGTGGGGAACTGCGATATTTAATGTGAAAGCGCTTGCAACCGTCGTTAGGTTAGGTTAGGTTAGGTTAGGTTAGGTTACGTTAGGTTAGGTTTGGTTAGGTTAGGTTAGGTTAGGTTATGTTAGGTTAGGTTGGGTTAGGTTAGGTTAGGTTACGTTAGGTTAAGGTATGAACCGTCGTAAAACCGCAATAAACAATGTCACTTAGTGAGATGCAGTGTTTTTCACCTTTACAAGTTGGGAACTGCGATATCTAATGTGAAAGCGCTTGAAACCGTCGTAATGTTGTAGAAAGCAATGTAAAGTAGCGAGTAAAACGTTTTCTAACGATAGAAGTGCGAAGGTTATGTTAGGTTGAGTTATGTTAGTTTAAGCTAGGTAGCGTCGTGAAACCACCAAAAACGACGTCATCTAACGAGATAGTGTTGTTTTATTGCGAGTACGAAACGGCGATAGGTAAAATGTTGTGAAAGCACACAAAACGGCATGAACAAGCCAAATACTGCGTGTTGTACCGTTACAAGTGCGAAAGTGCTATGTTGTGACATTCTCGGTAAAGCGCATGCAAGTATCGTGAAACCTTAAAGAACGATGTAATTTAGCGAGATACAGCGTTCTGTACTGTAATAAGTTGGTGAGAAACTGTGAGGTCAAGCAAATATCGTAATTGTGAACGAAACAGTGTAATTGAGCGTCTTTAGATACAAGTGCGAATGTTAGGTTAAGTTGACATATCAACCGTCGTAAAACCGCATTAAACAATGTCACTTAGTGAGATGTAGTGTTTTTCAACATTACAAGTCGGGAACTACGATATTTAATGTGAAAGCGCATGAAACCGTCGTAATCTTGTAGAAAACATTGTAAAGTGGCGAGTAAAACGTTTTCTAACGATAGAAGTGCGAAGGTTAGGTTAGGTTAGGTTAGTTTAAGCTAGGTAGCGTCGTGAAACTACCAAAAACGACGTCATCTAACGAGATAGTGTTGTTTTATAGCGAGTATTAAACTGCGATAGGTGAAATGTTGTGAAAGTACACAAAACGGCATGAACAAGCCAAATACTGCGTGTTCTACCGTTACAAGTGCGAAACTGCTATATTGTGATATTCTCGTTAAATCGCATGCAAGCATCGTGAAACCTTAAAGAACAATGTCATTTAGCGAGATACAGCGTTCTGTACTGCAATAAGTTGGTGAAAAACTGTGAGGTTTTGCAAATATCGTAATTGTGAACAAAACAGTGTAATAGAGCGTTTTTAGATACAAGTGCGAATGTTAGGTTAGGTTAAGATATGAACCGTCGTAAAACCGCATTAAACAATGTCAATTACTGAGATGCAGTGTTTTTCACCATTAAAAGTGGGGAACTGCGATATTTAATGTGAAAGCGCTTGCAACCGTCGTTAGGTTAGGTTAGGTTAGGTTAGGTTAGGTTAGGTTTGGTTAGGTTAGGTTAGGTTAGGTTGGGTTGAGTTGGGTTAGGTTAGGTTAGGTTAGGTTGGGTTAGGTTAGGTTAGGTTAGGTTAGGTTACGTTAGGTTAGGTTACGTTAGGTTAGGTTACGTTAGGTTAGGTTAGGTTACGTTACGTTAGGTTAGGTTATTTTAGGTAAGGATAATTTGGTTAGGTTAGGTTAGGTAAGGTTAGGTTAGGTTAGGTTAGGTTGGGTTGGGTGTTGTTGGGTTGGGTTGGGTTGGGTTAGGTTGGGTTAGGTTAGGTTAGGTTACGTTAGGTTAGGTTAGGTTAGGTTACGTTAGGTTTGGGTAGGTTAGGTTAGGTTAGCTTAGGTTAGGTTAGGTTGGGTTGGGTTAGTTTAGGTTAGGTTAGGTTAGGTTAGGTTAAGTTGGGTTGGGTTGGGTTAGGTTAGGTTAGGTTAGGTAAGGTTAGGTTAGGTTAGGTTAGGTTAGGTTAAGGTATGAACCGTCGTAAAACCGCATTAAACAAAGTCACTTAGTGAGATGCAGTGTTTTTCACCTTTACAAGTTGGGAACTGTGATATCTAATGTGAAAGCGCTTGAAACCGTCGTAATGTTGTAGAAAGCAATGTAAAGTAGCGAGTAAAACGTTTTCTAACGATAGAAGTGCGAAGGTCATGTTAGGTTGAGTTATGTTAGTTTAAGCTAGGTAGCGTCGTGAAACTACCAAAAACAACGTCATCTAACGAGATAGTGTTGTTTTATTGCGAGTACGAAACTGCGATAAGTGAAATGTTGTGAAAGCAAACAAAACGGCATGAACAAGCCAAACACTGCGTGTTGTACCGTTACAAGTGCGAAACTGCTATGTTGTGATATTCTCGTTAAAGCGCATGCAAGCATCGTGAAACCTTAAAGAACGATGTCATTTAGCGAGATACAGCGTTCTGTACTGCAATAAGTTGGTGAAAAACTGTGAGGTTATGCAAATATCCTAATTGTGAACGAAACAGTGTAATAGAGCGTTTTTTAATACAAGTGCGAATGTTAGGTTAGGTTAAGATATGAACCGTCGTAAAACCGCATTAAACAATGTCACTTAGTGAGATGCAGTGTTTTTCACCATTACAAGTTGGGAACTGCGATATCTAATGTGAAAGCACTTGCAAACGTGGTTAGGTTAGGTTAGGTTAGGTTAGGTTACGTTAGGTTAGGTTTGGTTAGGTTAGGTTAGGTTAGGTTATGTTAGGTTAGGTTGGGTTAGGTTAGGTTAGGTTACGTTAGGTTAAGGTATGAACCGTCGTAAAACCGCAATAAACAATGTCACTTAGTGAGATGCAGTGTTTTTCACCTTTACAAGTTGGGAACTGCGATATCTAATGTGAAAGCGCTTGAAACCGTCGTAATGTTGTAGAAAGCAATGTAAATAGCGAGTAAAACGTTTTCTAACGATAGAAGTGCGAAGGTTATGTTAGGTTGAGTTATGTTAGTTTAAGCTAGGTAGCGTCGTGAAACCACCAAAAACGACGTCATCTAACGAGATAGTGTTGTTTTATTGCTAGTACGAAACTGCGATAGGTAAAATGTTGTGAAAGCACACAAAACGGCATGAACAAACCAAATACTGCGTGTTGTACCGTTACAAGTGCGAAAGTGCTATGTTGTGACATTCTCGGTAAAGCGCATGCAAGTATCGTGAAACCTTAAAGAACGATGTCATTTAGCGAGATACAGCGTTCTGTACTGTAATAAGTTGGTGAAAAACTGTGAGGTCAAGCAAATATCGTAATTGTGAACGAAACAGTGTAATTGAGCGTCTTTAGATACAAGTGCGAATGTTAGGTTAGGTTGACATATCAACCGTCGTAAAACCGCATTAAACAATGTCACTTAGTGAGATGTAGTGTTTTCAACATTACAAGTCGGGAACTACGATATCTAATGTGAAAGCGCATGAAACCGTCGTAATCTTGTAGAAAACATTGTAAAGTGGCGAATAAAACGTGTTCTAACGATAGAAGTGCGAAGGTTAGGTTAGGTTAGGTTAGTTTAAGCTAGGTAGCGTCGTGAAACTACCAAAAACGACGTCATCTAACGAGATAGTGTTGTTTTATAGCGAGTATTCAACTGCGATAGGTGAAATGTTGTGAAAGCACACAAAACGGCATGAACAAGCCAAATACTGCGTGTTCTACCGTTACAAGTGCGAAACTGCTATATTGTGATATTCTCGTTAAATCGCATGCAAGCATCGTGAAACCTTAAAGAACAATGTCATTTAGCGAGATACAGCGTTCTGTACTGCAATAAGTTGGTGAAAAACTGTGAGGTTATGCAAATATCGTAATTGTGAACAAAACAGTGTAATAGAGCGTTTTTAGATACAAGTGCGAATGTTAGGTTAGGTTAAGATATGAACCGTCGTAAAACCGCATTAAACAATGTCAATTACTGAGATGCAGTGTTTTTCACCATTAAAAGTGGGGAACTGCGATATTTAGTGTGAAAGCGCTTGCAAAAGTCGTCAGGTTAGGTTAGGTTAGGTTAGGTTAGGTTAGGTTTGGTTAGGTTAGGTTAGGTTAGGTTAGATTAGGTTAGGTTGGGTTGAGTTGGGTTAGGTTAGGTTAGGTTAGGTTAGGTTGGGTTAGGTTAGGTTAGGTTAGGTTACGTTAGCTTAGGTTACGTTAGGTTAGGTTAGGTTAGGTTACGTTACGTTAGGTTAGGTTAGGTTAGGTAAGGATAATTTGGTTAGGTTAGGTAAGGTTAGGTTAGGTTGGGTTGGGTGTTGTTGGGTTGGGTTGGGTTGGGTTAGGTTGGGTTAGGTTAGGTTAGGTTACGTTAGGTTAGGTTAGGTTAGGTTACGTTAGGTTATGTTAGGTTAGGTTAGGTTACGTTAGGTTAGGTTAGGTCAGGTAAGGTTAGGTTACGTTAGAATAGGTTAGGTTAGGTTACGTTAGGTTAGGTTAAGTTAGGTTAGGTTTGGTTAGGTTAGGTTAGGTTAGCTTAGGTTAGGTTGGGTTGGGTTGGGTTAGGTTGGGTTAGGTTAGGTTAGGTTGGGTTAGGTTAGTTTAGGTTAGGTTAGGTTAGAATAGGTTAAGTTGGGTTGGGTTAGGTTAGGTTAGGTTAGGTAAGGTTAGGTTAGGTTAGGTTAGGTTAGGTTAGGTGAAGGTATGAACCGTCGTAAAACCGCATTAAACAATGTCACTTAGTGAGATGCAGTGTTTTTCACCTTTACAAGTTGGGAACTGTGATATCTAATGTGAAAGCGCTTGAAACCGTCGTAATGTTGTAGAAAGCAATGTAAAGTAGCGAGTAAAACGTTTTCTAACGATAGAAGTGCGAAGGTCATGTTAGGTTGAGTTATGTTTGTTTAAGCTAGGTAGCGTCGTGAAACTACCAAAAACAACGTCATCTAACGAGATAGTGTTGTTTTATTGCGAGTACGAAACTGCGATAGGTGAAATGTTGTGAAAGCACACAAAACGGCATGAACAAGTCAAATAGTGCGTGTTGTACCGTTACAAGTGCGAAACTGCTATGTTGTGATATTCTCGTTAAAGCGCATGCAAGCATCGTGAAACCTTAAAGAACGATGTCATTTAGCGAGATACAGCGTTCTGTACTGCAATAAGTTGGTGAAAAACTGTGAGGTTATGCAAATATCGTAATTGTGAACGAAACAGTGTAATAGAGCGTTTTTCAATACAAGTACGAATGTTAGGTTAGGTTAAGATATGAACCGTCGTAAAACCGCATTAAACAATGTCACTTAGTGAGATGCAGTGTTTTTCACCATTACAAGTTGGGAACTGCGATATCTAATGTGAAAGCACTTGCAAACGTCGTTAGGCTAGGTTACGTTAGGTTAGGTTAGGTTAGGTTAGGTTACGTTAGGTTAGGTTAGGTTAGGTTAGGTTATGTTAGGTTAGGTTGGGTTAGGTTAGGTTAGGTTACGTTAGGTTAAGGTATGAACCGTCGTAAAACCGCAATAAACAATGTCACTTAGTGAGATGCAGTGTTTTTCACCTTTACAAGTTGGGAACTGCGATATCATGTGAAAGCGCTTGAAACCGTCGTAATGTTGTAGAAAGCAATGTAAAGTAGCGAGTAAAACGTTTTCTAACGATAGAAGTGCGAAGGTTATGTTAGGTTGAGTTATGTTAGTTTAAGCTAGGTAGCGTCGTGAAACCACCAAAAACGACGTCATCTAACGAGATAGTGTTGTTTTATTGCGAGTACGAAACTGCGATAGGTGAAATGTTGTGAAAGCACACAAAACGGCATGAACAAGCCAAATACTGCGTGTTGTACCGTTACAAGTGCGAAAGTGCTATGTTGTGACATTCTCGGTAAAGCGCATGCAAGTATCGTGAAACCTTAAAGAACGATGTCATATGCGAGATACAGCGTTCTGTACTGTAATAAGTTGGTGAGAAACTGTGAGGTCAAGCAAATATCGTAATTGTGAACGAAACAGTGTAATTGAGCGTCTTTAGATACAAGTTCGAATGTTAGGTTAGTTTGACATATCAACCGTCGTAAAACCGCATTAAACAATGTCACTTAGTGAGATGTAGTGTTTTTCAACATTACAAGTCGGGAACTACGATATCTAATGTGAAAGCGCATGAAACCGTCGTAATCTTGTAGAAAACATTGTAAAGTGGCGAGTAAAACGTTTTCTAACGATAGAAGTGCGAAGGTTAGGTTAGGTTAGGTTAGTTTAAGCTAGGTAGCGTCGTGAAACTACCAAAAACGACGTCATCTAACGAGATAGTGTTGTTTTATAGCGAGTATTAAACTGCGATAGGTGAAATGTTGTGAAAGCACACAAAACGGCATGAACAAGCCAAATACTGCGTGTTCTACCGTTACAAGTGCGAAACTGCTATATTGTGATATTCTCGTTAAATCGCATGCAAGCATCGTGAAACCTTAAAGAACAATGTCATTTAGCGAGATACAGCGTTCTGTACTGCAATAAGTTGGTGAAAAACTGTGAGGTTATGCAAATATCGTAATTGTGAACAAAACAGTGTAATAGAGCGTTTTTAGATACAAGTGCGAATGTTAGGTTAGGTTAAGATATGAACCGTCGTAAAACCGCATTAAACAATGTCAATTACTGAGATGCAGTGTTTTTCACCATTAAAAGTGGGGAACTGCGATATTTAATGTGAAAGCGCTTGCAACCGTCGTTAGGTTAGGTTAGGTTAGGTTAGGTTAGGTTAGGTTTGGTTAGGTTAGGTTAGGTTAGGTTAGGTTAGATTAGGTTAGGTTGGGTTGAGTTGGGTTAGGTTAGGTTAGGTTAGGTTAGGTTGGGTTAGGTTAGGTTAGGTTAGGTTACGTTAGGTTAGGTTACGTTAGGTTAGGTTAGGTTAGGTTACGTTAGGTTAGGTTAGGTTAGGTAAGGTTAGGATAGGTTAGGTTAGGTTGGGTTGGGTGTTGTTGGGTTGGGTTGGGTTGGGTTGGGTTAGGTTGGGTTAGGTTAGGTTAGGTTACGTTAGGTTAGGTTAGGTTAGGTTACGTTAGGTTATGTTAGGTTAGGTTACGTTAGGTTAGGTTAGGTCAGGTAAGGTTAGGTTACGTTAGAATAGGTTAGGTTAGGTTACGTTAGGTTAGGTTAAGTTAGGTTAGGTTAGGTTTGGTTAGGTTAGGTTAGGTTAGCTTAGGTTAGGTTAGGTTGGGTTGGGTTGGGTTAGGTTGGGTTAGGTTAGGTTAGGTTAGGTTGGGTTAGGTTAGTTTAGGTTAGGTTAGGTTAGGTTAGGTTAAGTTGGGTTAGGTTAGGGTATGTTAGGTAAGGTTTGGTTAGGTTAGGTTAGGTTAGGTTGGTTTAGGTAAGGTTAGGTTAGGTTAAGATATGAACCGCGCTAAAACCGCGTTAAACAATGTCACTTAGTGAGATGCTGTGTTTTTCACCATTACAAGTCGGGAACTGCGATATCTAATGTGAAAGCGCATGAAACCGTCGTAATCTTGTAGAAAACATTGTAAAGTAGCGAATAAAACGTTTTCTAACGATAGAAGTGCGAAGGTCCGGTTAGTTTGAGTTATGTTAGTTTAAGCTAGGTAGCGTCGTGAAACCACCAAAAACGACGTCATCTAAACGAGATAGTGTTGTTTTAATGCGAGTACGAAACTGCGACCGGTAAAATGTTGTGAAAGCACTCAAAACGGCATGAACAAGCCAAATACTGCGTGTTGTACCGTTACAAGTGCGAAACTGCTATGTTGTGACATTCTCGGTAAAGCGCATGCAAGTATCGTGAAACCTTAAAGAACGATGTCATTTAGCGAGATACAGCGTTCTGTACTGTAATAAGTTGGTGAGAAACTGTGAGGTCAAGCAAATATCGTAATTGTGAACGAAACAGTGTAATTGAGCGTCTTTAGATACAAGTGCGAATGTTAGGTTAGGTTGACATATCAACCGTCGTAAAACCGCATTAAACAATGTCACTTAGTGAGATGTAGTGTTTTTCAACATTACAAGTCGGGAACTACGATATCTAATGTGAAAGCGCATGAAACCGTCGTAATCTTGTAGAAAACATTGTAAAGTTGCGAGTAAAACGTTTTCTAACAATAGAAGTGCGAAGGTTAGGTTAGGTTAGGTTAGTTTAAGCTAGGTAGCGTCGTGAAACTACCAAAAACGACGTCATCTAACGAGATAGTGTTGTTTTATTGCGAGTATTAAACTGCGATAGGTAAAATGTTGTGAATGCACACAAAACGGCATTAACAAGCCAAATACTGCGTGTTCTACCGTTACAAGTGCGAAACTGCTATATTGTGATATTCTCGTTAAAGCGCATGCAAGCATCGTGAAACCTTAAAGAACGATCTCATTTAGCGAGATACAGCGTTCTGTACTGTAATAAGTTGGTGATAAACTGTGAGGTCAAGCAAATATCGTAATTGTGAACGAAACAGTGTAATTGAGCGTCTTTAGATACAAGTGCGAATTTAGGTTAGGTTGACATATCAACCGTCGTAAAACCGCATTAAACAATGTCACTTAGTGAGATGTAGTGTTTTTCAACATTACAAGTCGGGAACTACGATATCTAATGTGAAAGCGCATGAAACCGTCGTAATCTTGTAGAAAACATTGTAAAGTGGCGAATAAAACGTGTTCTAACGATAGAAGTGCGAAGGTTAGGTTAGGTTAGGTTAGTTTAAGCTAGGTAGCGTCGTGAAACTACCAAAAACGACGTCATCCAACGAGATAGTGTTGTTTTATAGCGAGTATTCAACTGCGATAGGTGAAATGTTGTGAAAGCACACAAAACGGCATGAACAAGCCAAATACTGCGTGTTCTACCGTTACAAGTGCGAAACTGCTATATTGTGATATTCTCGTTAAATCGCATGCAAGCATCGTGAAACCTTAAAGAACAATGTCATTTAGCGAGATACAGCGTTCTGTACTGCAATAAGTTGGTGAAAAACTGTGAGGTTATGCAAATATCGTAATTGTGAACAAAACAGTGTAATAGAGCGTTTTTAGATACAAGTGCGAATGTTAGGTTAGGTTAAGATATGAACCGTCGTAAAACCGCATTAAACAATGTCAATTACTGAGATGCAGTGTTTTTCACCATTAAAAGTGGGGAACTGCGATATTTAGTGTGAAAGCGCTTGCAAAAGTCGTCAGGTTAGGTTAGGTTAGGTTAGGTTAGGTTAGGTTTGGTTAGGTTAGGTTAGGTTAGGTTAGATTAGGTTAGGTTGGTTTGAGTTGGGTTAGGTTAGGTTAGGTTAGGTTAGGTTGGGTTAGGTTAGGTTAGGTTAGGTTACGTTAGCTTAGGTTACGTTAGGTTAGGTTAGGTTACGTTACGTTAGGTTAGGTTAGGTTAGGTAAGGATAATTTGGTTAGGTTAGGTAAGGTTAGGTTGGGTTGGGTGTTGTTGGGTTGGGTTGGGTTGGGTTAGGTTGGGTTAGGTTAGGTTAGGTTACGTTAGGTTAGGTTAGGTTAGGTTACGTTAGGTTATGTTAGGTTAGGTTAGGTTACGTTAGGTTAGGTTAGGTCAGGTAAGGTTAGGTTACGTTAGAATAGGTTAGGTTAGGTTACGTTAGGTTAGGTTAAGTTAGGTTAGGTTTGGTTAGGTTAGGTTAGGTTAGCTTAGGTTAGGTTGGGTTGGGTTGGGTTAGGTTGGGTTAGGTTAGGTTAGGTTGGGTTAGGTTAGTTTAGGTTAGGTTAGGTTAGAATAGGTTAAGTTGGGTTGGGTTAGGTTAGGTTAGGTTAGGTAAGGTTAGGTTAGGTTAGGTTAGGTTAGGTGAAGGTATGAACCGTCGTAAAACCGCATTAAACAATGTCACTTAGTGAGATGCAGTGTTTTTCACCTTTACAAGTTGGGAACTGTGATATCTAATGTGAAAGCGCTTGAAACCGTCGTAATGTTGTAGAAAGCAATGTAAAGTAGCGAGTAAAACGTTTTCTAACGATAGAAGTGCGAAGGTCATGTTAGGTTGAGTTATGTTTGTTTAAGCTAGGTAGCGTCGTGAAACTACCAAAAACAACGTCATCTAACGAGATAGTGTTGTTTTATTGCGAGTACGAAACTGCGATAGGTGAAATGTTGTGAAAGCACACAAAACGGCATGAACAAGTCAAATAGTGCGTGTTGTACCGTTACAAGTGCGAAACTGCTATGTTGTGATATTCTCGTTAAAGCGCATGCAAGCATCGTGAAACCTTAAAGAACGATGTCATTTAGCGAGATACAGCGTTCTGTACTGCAATAAGTTGGTGAAAAACTGTGAGGTTATGCAAATATCGTAATTGTGAACGAAACAGTGTAATAGAGCGTTTTTTATTACAAGTACGAATGTTAGGTTAGGTTAAGATATGAACCGTCGTAAAACCGCATTAAACAATGTCACTTAGTGAGATGCAGTGTTTTTCACCATTACAAGTTGGGAACTGCGATATCTAATGTGAAAGCACTTGCAAACGTCGTTAGGCTAGGTTACGTTAGGTTAGGTTAGGTTAGGTTAGGTTAGGTTACGTTAGGTTAGGTTAGGTTATGTTAGGTTAGGTTGGGTTAGGTTAGGTTAGGTTACGTTAGGTTAAGGTATGAACCGTCGTAAAACCGCAATAAACAATGTCACTTAGTGAGATGCAGTGTTTTTCACCTTTACAAGTTGGGAACTGCGATATCATGTGAAAGCGCTTGAAACCGTCGTAATGTTGTAGAAAGCAATGTAAAGTAGCGAGTAAAACGTTTTCTAACGATAGAAGTGCGAAGGTTATGTTAGGTTGAGTTATGTTAGTTTAAGCTAGGTAGCGTCGTGAAACCACCAAAAACGACGTCATCTAACGAGATAGTGTTGTTTTATTGCGAGTACGAAACTGCGATAGGTGAAATGTTGTGAAAGCACACAAAACGGCATGAACAAGCCAAATACTGCGTGTTGTACCGTTACAAGTGCGAAAGTGCTATGTTGTGACATTCTCGGTAAAGCGCATGCAAGTATCGTGAAAGTATCTCATATGCGAGATACAGCGTTCTGTACTGTAATAAGTTGGTGAGAAACTGTGAGGTCAAGCAAATATCGTAATTGTGAACGAAACAGTGTAATTGAGCGTCTTTAGATACAAGTTCGAATGTTAGGTTATTTTGACATATCAACCGTCGTAAAACCGCATTAAACAATGTCACTTAGTGAGATGTAGTGTTTTTCACCATTAAAAGTGGGGAACTGCGATATTTAATGTGAAAGCGCTTGCAACCGTCGTTAGGTTAGGTTAGGTTAGGTTAGGTTAGGTTAGGTTTGGTTAGGTTAGGTTAGGTTAGGTTAGGTTAGATTAGGTTAGGTTGGGTTGAGTTGGGTTAGGTTAGGTTAGGTTAGGTTAGGTTGGGTTAGGTTAGGTTAGGTTAGGTTACGTTAGGTTAGGTTACGTTAGGTTAGGTTAGGTTAGGTTACGTTAGGTTAGGTTAGGTTAGGTAAGGTTAGGATAGGTTAGGTTAGGTTGGGTTGGGTGTTGTTGGGTTGGGTTGGGTTGGGTTGGGTTAGGTTGGGTTAGGTTAGGTTAGGTTACGTTAGGTTAGGTTAGGTTAGGTTACGTTAGGTTATGTTAGGTTAGGTTAGGTTACGTTAGGTTAGGTTAGGTCAGGTAAGGTTAGGTTACGTTAGAATAGGTTAGGTTAGGTTACGTTAGGTTAGGTTAAGTTAGGTTAGGTTAGGTTTGGTTAGGTTAGGTTAGGTTAGCTTAGGTTAGGTTAGGTTGGGTTGGGTTGGGTTAGGTTGGGTTAGGTTAGGTTAGGTTAGGTTGGGTTAGGTTAGTTTAGGTTAGGTTAGGTTAGGTTAGGTTAAGTTGGGTTAGGTTAGGGTATGTTAGGTAAGGTTTGGTTAGGTTAGGTTAGGTTAGGTTGGTTTAGGTAAGGTTAGGTTAGGTTAAGATATGAACCGCGCTAAAACCGCGTTAAACAATGTCACTTAGTGAGATGCTGTGTTTTTCACCATTACAAGTCGGGAACTGCGATATCTAATGTGAAAGCGCATGAAACCGTCGTAATCTTGTAGAAAACATTGTAAAGTAGCGAATAAAACGTTTTCTAACGATAGAAGTGCGAAGGTCCGGTTAGTTTGAGTTATGTTAGTTTAAGCTAGGTAGCGTCGTGAAACCACCAAAAACGACGTCATCTAAACGAGATAGTGTTGTTTTAATGCGAGTACGAAACTGCGACCGGTAAAATGTTGTGAAAGCACTCAAAACGGCATGAACAAGCCAAATACTGCGTGTTGTACCGTTACAAGTGCGAAACTGCTATGTTGTGACATTCTCGGTAAAGCGCATGCAAGTATCGTGAAACCTTAAAGAACGATGTCATTTAGCGAGATACAGCGTTCTGTACTGTAATAAGTTGGTGAGAAACTGTGAGGTCAAGCAAATATCGTAATTGTGAACGAAACAGTGTAATTGAGCGTCTTTAGATACAAGTGCGAATGTTAGGTTAGGTTGACATATCAACCGTCGTAAAACCGCATTAAACAATGTCACTTAGTGAGATGTAGTGTTTTTCAACATTACAAGTCGGGAACTACGATATCTAATGTGAAAGCGCATGAAACCGTCGTAATCTTGTAGAAAACATTGTAAAGTTGCGAGTAAAACGTTTTCTAACAATAGAAGTGCGAAGGTTAGGTTAGGTTAGGTTAGTTTAAGCTAGGTAGCGTCGTGAAACTACCAAAAACGACGTCATCTAACGAGATAGTGTTGTTTTATTGCGAGTATTAAACTGCGATAGGTAAAATGTTGTGAATGCACACAAAACGGCATTAACAAGCCAAATACTGCGTGTTCTACCGTTACAAGTGCGAAACTGCTATATTGTGATATTCTCGTTAAAGCGCATGCAAGCATCGTGAAACCTTAAAGAACAATGTCATTTAGCGAGATACAGCGTTCTGTACTGCAATAAGTAGGTGAGAAACTGTGAGGTCAAGCAAATATCGTAATTGTGAACGAAACAGTGTAATTGAGCGTCTTTAGATACAAGTGCGAATGTTAGGTTAGGTTGACATATCAACCGTCGTAAAACCGCATTAAACAATGTCACTTAGTGAGATGTAGTGTTTTTCAACATTACAAGTCGGGAACTACGATATCTAATGTGAAAGCGCATGAAACCGTCGTAATCTTGTAGAAAACATTGTAAAGTGGCGAGTAAAACGTTTTCTAACGATAGAAGTGCGAAGGTTAGGTTAGGTTAGGTTAGTTTAAGCTAGGTAGCGTCGTGAAACTACCAAAAACGTCGTCATCTAACGAGATAGTGTTTTTTTATAGCGAGTATTAAACTGCGATAGGTGAAATGTTGTGAAAGCACACAAAACGGCATGAACAAGCCAAATACTGCGTGTTCTACCGTTACAAGTGCGAAACTGCTATATTGTGATATTCTCGTTAAATCGCATGCAAGCATCGTGAAACCTTAAAGAACAATGTCATTTAGCGAGATACAGCGTTCTGTACTGCAATAAGTTGGTGAAAAACTGTGAGGTTATGCAATTATCGTAATTGTGAACAAAACAGTGTAATAGAGCGTTTTTAGATACAAGTGCGAATGTTAGGTTAGGTTAAGATATGAACCGTCGTAAAACCGCATTAAACAATGTCAATTACTGAGATGCAGTGTTTTTCACCATTAAAAGTGGGGAACTGCGATATTTAATGTGAAAGCGCTTGCAACCGTCGTTAGGTTAGGTTAGGTTAGGTTAGGTTAGGTTAGGTTAGGTTTGGTTAGGTTAGGTTAGGTTAGGTTAGATTAGGTTAGGTTGGGTTGAAATGGGTTAGGTTAGGTTAGGTTAGGTTGGGTTAGGTTAGGTTAGGTTAGGTTACGTTAGGTTAGGTTACGTTAGGTTAGGTTAGGTTAGGTTACGTTAGGTTAGGTTAGGTTAGGTAAGGATAATTTGGTTAGGTTAGGTAAGGTTAGGTTAGGTTAGGTTAGGTTGGGTTGGGTGTTGTTGGGTTTGGTTGGGTCGGGTTGGGTTAGGTTGGGTTAGGTTAGGTTAGGTTACGTTAGGTTAGGTTAGGTTAGGTTACGTTAGGTTATGTTAGGTTAGGTTAGGTTACGTTAGGTTAGGTTAGGTCAGGTAAGGTTAGGTTACGTTAGAATAGGTTAGGTTAGGTTACGTTAGGTTAGGTTAAGTTAGGTTAGGTTAGGTTTGGTTAGGTTAGGTTAGGTTAGCTTAGGTTAGGTTAGGTTGGGTTGGGTTGGGTTAGGTTGGGTTAGGTTAGGTTAGGTTAGGTTAGGTTGGGTTAGGTTAGTTTAGGTTAGGTTAGGTTAGGTTAAGTTGGGTTAGGTTAGGGTATGTTAGGTAAGGTTTGGTTAGGTTAGGTTAGGTTAGGTTGGTTTAGGTAAGGTTAGGTTAGGTTAAGATATGAACCGCGCTAAAACCGCGTTAAACAATGTCACTTAGTGAGATGCTGTGTTTTTCACCATTACAAGTCGGGAACTGCGATATCTAATGTGAAAGCGCATGAAACCGTCGTAATCTTGTAGAAAACATTGTAAAGTAGCGAATAAAACGTTTTCTAACGATAGAAGTGCGAAGGTCCGGTTAGTTTGAGTTATGTTAGTTTAAGCTAGGTAGCGTCGTGAAACCACCAAAAACGACGTCATCTAACGAGATAGTGTTGTTTTAATGCGAGTACGAAACTGCGACAGGTAAAATGTTGTGAAAGCACTCAAAACGGCATGAACAAGCCAAATACTGCGTGTTGTACCGTTACAAGTGCGAAACTGCTATTTTGTGACATCCTCGGTAAAGCGCATGCAAGTATCGTGAAACCTTAAAGAACGATGTCATTTAGCGAGATACAGCGTTCTGTACTGTAATAAGTTGGTGAGAAACTGTGAGGTCAAGCAAATATCGTAATTGTGAACGAAACAGTGTAATTGAGCGTCTTTAGATACAAGTGCGAATGTTAGGTTAGGTTGACATATCAACCGTCGTAAAACCGCATTAAACAATGTCACTTAGTGAGATGTAGTGTTTTTCAACATTACAAGTCGGGAACTACGATATCTAATGTGAAAGCGCATGAAACCGTCGTAATCTTGTAGAAAACATTGTAAAGTTGCGAGTAAAACGTTTTCTAACGATAGAAGTGCGAAGGTTAGGTTAGGTTAGGTTAGTTTAAGCTAGGTAGCGTCGTGAAACTACCAAAAACGACGTCATCTAACGAGATAGTGTTGTTTTATTGCGAGTATTAAACTGCGATAGGTAAAATGTTGTGAATGCACACAAAACGGCATGAACAAGCCAAATACTGCGTGTTCTACCGTTACAAGTGCGAAACTGCTATATTGTGATATTCTCGTTAAAGCGCAAGCAAGCATCGTGAAACCTTAAAGAACGATGTCATTTAGCGAGATACAGCGTTCAGTACTGCAATAAGTTGGTGAAAAACTGTGAGGTTATGCAAATATCGTAATTGCGAACGAAACAGTGTAATAGAGCGTTTTTCAATACAAGTACGAATGTTAGGTTTGGTTAAGATATGAACCGTCGTAAAACCGCATTAAACAATGTCACTTAGTGAGATGCAGTGTTTTTCACCATTACAAGTCGGGAACTGCGATATCTAATGTGAAAGCGCTTGCAAACGCCGTTAGGTTAGGTTAGGTTAGGTTAGGTTAGGTTACGTTAGGTTAGGTTAGGTTAGGTTTGGTTAGGTTAGGTTAGGTTAGGTTAGGATAGGTTACGTTAGGTTAAGGTATGAACCGTCGTAAAACCGCAATAAACAATGTCACTTAGTGAGATGCAGTGTTTTTCACCTTTACAAGTTGGGAACTGCGATATCTAATGTGAAAGCGCTTGAAACCGTCGTAATGTTGTAGAAAGCAATGTAAAGTAGCGAGTAAAACGTTTTCTAACGATAGAAGTGCGAAGGTTATGTTAGGTTGAGTTATGTTAGTTTAAGCTAGGTAGCGTCGTGAAACCACCAAAAACGACGTCATCTAACGAGATAGTGTTGTTTTATTGCGAGTACGAAACTGCGATAGGTAAAATGTTGTGAAAGCACACAAAACGGCATGAACAAGCCAAATACTGCGTGTTGTACCGTTACAAGTGCGAAAGTGCTATGTTGTGACATTCTCGGTAAAGCGCATGCAAGTATCGTGAAACCTTAAAGAACGATGTCATATGCGAGATACAGCGTTCTGTACTGTAATAAGTTGGTGAGAAACTGTGAGGTCAAGCAAATATCGTAATTGTGAACGAAACAGTGTAATTGAGCGTCTTTAGATACAAGTTCGAATGTTAGGTTAGTTTGACATATCAACCGTCGTAAAACCGCATTAAACAATGTCACTTAGTGAGATGTAGTGTTTTTCAACATTACAAGTCGGGAACTACGATATCTAATGTGAAAGCGCATGAAACCGTCGTAATCTTGTAGAAAACATTGTAAAGTGGCGAGTAAAACGTTTTCTAACGATAGAAGTGCGAAGGTTAGGTTAGGTTAGGTTAGTTTAAGCTAGGTAGCGTCGTGAAACTACCAAAAACGACGTCATCTAACGAGATAGTGTTGTTTTATAGCGAGTATTAAACTGCGATAGGTGAAATGTTGTGAAAGCACACAAAACGGCATGAACAAGCCAAATACTGCGTGTTCTACCGTTACAAGTGCGAAACTGCTATATTGTGATATTCTCGTTAAATCGCATGCAAGCATCGTGAAACCTTAAAGAACAATGTCATTTAGCGAGATACAGCGTTCTGTACTGCAATAAGTTGGTGAAAAACTGTGAGGTTATGCAAATATCGTAATTGTGAACAAAACAGTGTAATAGAGCGTTTTTAGATACAAGTGCGAATGTTAGGTTAGGTTAAGATATGAACCGTCGTAAAACCGCATTAAACAATGTCAATTACTGAGATGCAGTGTTTTTCACCATTAAAAGTGGGGAACTGCGATATTTAATGTGAAAGCGCTTGCAACCGTCGTTAGGTTAGGTTAGGTTAGGTTAGGTTAGGTTAGGTTTGGTTAGGTTAGGTTAGGTTAGGTTAGGTTAGATTAGGTTAGGTTGGGTTGAGTTGGGTTAGGTTAGGTTAGGTTAGGTTAGGTTGGGTTAGGTTAGGTTAGGTTAGGTTACGTTAGGTTAGGTTACGTTAGGTTAGGTTAGGTTAGGTTACGTTAGGTTAGGTTAGGTTAGGTAAGGTTAGGATAGGTTAGGTTAGGTTGGGTTGGGTGTTGTTGGGTTGGGTTGGGTTGGGTTGGGTTAGGTTGGGTTAGGTTAGGTTAGGTTACGTTAGGTTAGGTTAGGTTAGGTTACGTTAGGTTATGTTAGGTTAGGTTACGTTAGGTTAGGTTAGGTCAGGTAAGGTTAGGTTACGTTAGAATAGGTTAGGTTAGGTTACGTTAGGTTAGGTTAAGTTAGGTTAGGTTAGGTTTGGTTAGGTTAGGTTAGGTTAGCTTAGGTTAGGTTAGGTTGGGTTGGGTTGGGTTAGGTTGGGTTAGGTTAGGTTAGGTTAGGTTGGGTTAGGTTAGTTTAGGTTAGGTTAGGTTAGGTTAGGTTAAGTTGGGTTAGGTTAGGGTATGTTAGGTAAGGTTTGGTTAGGTTAGGTTAGGTTAGGTTGGTTTAGGTAAGGTTAGGTTAGGTTAAGATATGAACCGCGCTAAAACCGCGTTAAACAATGTCACTTAGTGAGATGCTGTGTTTTTCACCATTACAAGTCGAGAACTGCGATATCTAATGTGAAAGCGCATGAAACCGTCGTAATCTTGTAGAAAACATTGTAAAGTAGCGAATAAAACGTTTTCTAACGATAGAAGTGCGAAGGTCCGGTTAGTTTGAGTTATGTTAGTTTAAGCTAGGTAGCGTCGTGAAACCACCAAAAACGACGTCATCTAAACGAGATAGTGTTGTTTTAATGCGAGTACGAAACTGCGACCGGTAAAATGTTGTGAAAGCACTCAAAACGGCATGAACAAGCCAAATACTGCGTGTTGTACCGTTACAAGTGCGAAACTGCTATGTTGTGACATTCTCGGTAAAGCGCATGCAAGTATCGTGAAACCTTAAAGAACGATGTCATTTAGCGAGATACAGCGTTCTGTACTGTAATAAGTTGGTGAGAAACTGTGAGGTCAAGCAAATATCGTAATTGTGAACGAAACAGTGTAATTGAGCGTCTTTAGATACAAGTGCGAATGTTAGGTTAGGTTGACATATCAACCGTCGTAAAACCGCATTAAACAATGTCACTTAGTGAGATGTAGTGTTTTTCAACATTACAAGTCGGGAACTACGATATCTAATGTGAAAGCGCATGAAACCGTCGTAATCTTGTAGAAAACATTGTAAAGTTGCGAGTAAAACGTTTTCTAACAATAGAAGTGCGAAGGTTAGGTTAGGTTAGGTTAGTTTAAGCTAGGTAGCGTCGTGAAACTACCAAAAACGACGTCATCTAACGAGATAGTGTTGTTTTATTGCGAGTATTAAACTGCGATAGGTAAAATGTTGTGAATGCACACAAAACGGCATTAACAAGCCAAATACTGCGTGTTCTACCGTTACAAGTGCGAAACTGCTATATTGTGATATTCTCGTTAAAGCGCATGCAAGCATCGTGAAACCTTAAAGAACGATCTCATTTAGCGAGATACAGCGTTCTGTACTGTAATAAGTTGGTGATAAACTGTGAGGTCAAGCAAATATCGTAATTGTGAACGAAACAGTGTAATTGAGCGTCTTTAGATACAAGTGCGAATTTAGGTTAGGTTGACATATCAACCGTCGTAAAACCGCATTAAACAATGTCACTTAGTGAGATGTAGTGTTTTTCAACATTACAAGTCGGGAACTACGATATCTAATGTGAAAGCGCATGAAACCGTCGTAATCTTGTAGAAAACATTGTAAAGTGGCGAATAAAACGTGTTCTAACGATAGAAGTGCGAAGGTTAGGTTAGGTTAGGTTAGTTTAAGCTAGGTAGCGTCGTGAAACTACCAAAAACGACGTCATCCAACGAGATAGTGTTGTTTTATAGCGAGTATTCAACTGCGATAGGTGAAATGTTGTGAAAGCACACAAAACGGCATGAACAAGCCAAATACTGCGTGTTCTACCGTTACAAGTGCGAAACTGCTATATTGTGATATTCTCGTTAAATCGCATGCAAGCATCGTGAAACCTTAAAGAACAATGTCATTTAGCGAGATACAGCGTTCTGTACTGCAATAAGTTGGTGAAAAACTGTGAGGTTATGCAAATATCGTAATTGTGAACAAAACAGTGTAATAGAGCGTTTTTAGATACAAGTGCGAATGTTAGGTTAGGTTAAGATATGAACCGTCGTAAAACCGCATTAAACAATGTCAATTACTGAGATGCAGTGTTTTTCACCATTAAAAGTGGGGAACTGCGATATTTAGTGTGAAAGCGCTTGCAAAAGTCGTCAGGTTAGGTTAGGTTAGGTTAGGTTAGGTTAGGTTTGGTTAGGTTAGGTTAGGTTAGGTTAGATTAGGTTAGGTTGGTTTGAGTTGGGTTAGGTTAGGTTAGGTTAGGTTAGGTTGGGTTAGGTTAGGTTAGGTTAGGTTACGTTAGCTTAGGTTACGTTAGGTTAGGTTAGGTTACGTTACGTTAGGTTAGGTTAGGTTAGGTAAGGATAATTTGGTTAGGTTAGGTAAGGTTAGGTTGGGTTGGGTGTTGTTGGGTTGGGTTGGGTTGGGTTAGGTTGGGTTAGGTTAGGTTAGGTTACGTTAGGTTAGGTTAGGTTAGGTTACGTTAGGTTATGTTAGGTTAGGTTAGGTTACGTTAGGTTAGGTTAGGTCAGGTAAGGTTAGGTTACGTTAGAATAGGTTAGGTTAGGTTACGTTAGGTTAGGTTAAGTTAGGTTAGGTTTGGTTAGGTTAGGTTAGGTTAGCTTAGGTTAGGTTGGGTTGGGTTGGGTTAGGTTGGGTTAGGTTAGGTTAGGTTGGGTTAGGTTAGTTTAGGTTAGGTTAGGTTAGAATAGGTTAAGTTGGGTTGGGTTAGGTTAGGTTAGGTTAGGTAAGGTTAGGTTAGGTTAGGTTAGGTTAGGTGAAGGTATGAACCGTCGTAAAACCGCATTAAACAATGTCACTTAGTGAGATGCAGTGTTTTTCACCTTTACAAGTTGGGAACTGTGATATCTAATGTGAAAGCGCTTGAAACCGTCGTAATGTTGTAGAAAGCAATGTAAAGTAGCGAGTAAAACGTTTTCTAACGATAGAAGTGCGAAGGTCATGTTAGGTTGAGTTATGTTTGTTTAAGCTAGGTAGCGTCGTGAAACTACCAAAAACAACGTCATCTAACGAGATAGTGTTGTTTTATTGCGAGTACGAAACTGCGATAGGTGAAATGTTGTGAAAGCACACAAAACGGCATGAACAAGTCAAATAGTGCGTGTTGTACCGTTACAAGTGCGAAACTGCTATGTTGTGATATTCTCGTTAAAGCGCATGCAAGCATCGTGAAACCTTAAAGAACGATGTCATTTAGCGAGATACAGCGTTCTGTACTGCAATAAGTTGGTGAAAAACTGTGAGGTTATGCAAATATCGTAATTGTGAACGAAACAGTGTAATAGAGCGTTTTTTATTACAAGTACGAATGTTAGGTTAGGTTAAGATATGAACCGTCGTAAAACCGCATTAAACAATGTCACTTAGTGAGATGCAGTGTTTTTCACCATTACAAGTTGGGAACTGCGATATCTAATGTGAAAGCACTTGCAAACGTCGTTAGGCTAGGTTACGTTAGGTTAGGTTAGGTTAGGTTAGGTTAGGTTACGTTAGGTTAGGTTAGGTTATGTTAGGTTAGGTTGGGTTAGGTTAGGTTAGGTTACGTTAGGTTAAGGTATGAACCGTCGTAAAACCGCAATAAACAATGTCACTTAGTGAGATGCAGTGTTTTTCACCTTTACAAGTTGGGAACTGCGATATCATGTGAAAGCGCTTGAAACCGTCGTAATGTTGTAGAAAGCAATGTAAAGTAGCGAGTAAAACGTTTTCTAACGATAGAAGTGCGAAGGTTATGTTAGGTTGAGTTATGTTAGTTTAAGCTAGGTAGCGTCGTGAAACCACCAAAAACGACGTCATCTAACGAGATAGTGTTGTTTTATTGCGAGTACGAAACTGCGATAGGTGAAATGTTGTGAAAGCACACAAAACGGCATGAACAAGCCAAATACTGCGTGTTGTACCGTTACAAGTGCGAAAGTGCTATGTTGTGACATTCTCGGTAAAGCGCATGCAAGTATCGTGAAAGTATCTCATATGCGAGATACAGCGTTCTGTACTGTAATAAGTTGGTGAGAAACTGTGAGGTCAAGCAAATATCGTAATTGTGAACGAAACAGTGTAATTGAGCGTCTTTAGATACAAGTTCGAATGTTAGGTTATTTTGACATATCAACCGTCGTAAAACCGCATTAAACAATGTCACTTAGTGAGATGTAGTGTTTTTCACCATTAAAAGTGGGGAACTGCGATATTTAATGTGAAAGCGCTTGCAACCGTCGTTAGGTTAGGTTAGGTTAGGTTAGGTTAGGTTAGGTTAGGTTAGGTTTGGTTAGGTTAGGTTAGGTTAGGTTAGGTTAGGTTAGATTAGGTTAGGTTGGGTTGAGTTGGGTTAGGTTAGGTTAGGTTAGGTTAGGTTGGGTTAGGTTAGGTTAGGTTAGGTTACGTTAGGTTAGGTTACGTTAGGTTAGGTTAGGTTAGGTTACGTTAGGTTAGGTTAGGTTAGGTAAGGTTAGGATAGGTTAGGTTAGGTTGGGTTGGGTGTTGTTGGGTTGGGTTGGGTTGGGTTGGGTTAGGTTGGGTTAGGTTAGGTTAGGTTACGTTAGGTTAGGTTAGGTTAGGTTACGTTAGGTTATGTTAGGTTAGGTTAGGTTACGTTAGGTTAGGTTAGGTCAGGTAAGGTTAGGTTACGTTAGAATAGGTTAGGTTAGGTTACGTTAGGTTAGGTTAAGTTAGGTTAGGTTAGGTTTGGTTAGGTTAGGTTAGGTTAGCTTAGGTTAGGTTAGGTTGGGTTGGGTTGGGTTAGGTTGGGTTAGGTTAGGTTAGGTTAGGTTGGGTTAGGTTAGTTTAGGTTAGGTTAGGTTAGGTTAGGTTAAGTTGGGTTAGGTTAGGGTATGTTAGGTAAGGTTTGGTTAGGTTAGGTTAGGTTAGGTTGGTTTAGGTAAGGTTAGGTTAGGTTAAGATATGAACCGCGCTAAAACCGCGTTAAACAATGTCACTTAGTGAGATGCTGTGTTTTTCACCATTACAAGTCGGGAACTGCGATATCTAATGTGAAAGCGCATGAAACCGTCGTAATCTTGTAGAAAACATTGTAAAGTAGCGAATAAAACGTTTTCTAACGATAGAAGTGCGAAGGTCCGGTTAGTTTGAGTTATGTTAGTTTAAGCTAGGTAGCGTCGTGAAACCACCAAAAACGACGTCATCTAAACGAGATAGTGTTGTTTTAATGCGAGTACGAAACTGCGACAGGTAAAATGTTGTGAAAGCACTCAAAACGGCATGAACAAGCCAAATACTGCGTGTTGTACCGTTACAAGTGCGAAACTGCTATGTTGTGACATTCTCGGTAAAGCGCATGCAAGTATCGTGAAACCTTAAAGAACGATGTCATTTAGCGAGATACAGCGTTCTGTACTGTAATAAGTTGGTGAGAAACTGTGAGGTCAAGCAAATATCGTAATTTTGAACGAAACAGTGTAATTGAGCGTCTTTAGATACAAGTGCGAATGTTAGGTTAGGTTGACATATCAACCGTCGTAAAACCGCATTAAACAATGTCACTTAGTGAGATGTAGTGTTTTTCAACATTACAAGTCGGGAACTACGATATCTAATGTGAAAGCGCATGAAACCGTCGTAATCTTGTAGAAAACATTGTAAAGTTGCGAGTAAAACGTTTTCTAACAATAGAAGTGCGAAGGTTAGGTTAGGTTAGGTTAGTTTAAGCTAGGTAGCGTCGTGAAACTACCAAAAACGACGTCATCTAACGAGATAGTGTTGTTTTATTGCGAGTATTAAACTGCGATAGGTAAAATGTTGTGAATGCACACAAAACGGCATTAACAAGCCAAATACTGCGTGTTCTACCGTTACAAGTGCGAAACTGCTATATTGTGATATTCTCGTTAAAGCGCATGCAAGCATCGTGAAACCTTAAAGAACAATGTCATTTAGCGAGATACAGCGTTCTGTACTGCAATAAGTAGGTGAGAAACTGTGAGGTCAAGCAAATATCGTAATTGTGAACGAAACAGTGTAATTGAGCGTCTTTAGATACAAGTGCGAATGTTAGGTTAGGTTGACATATCAACCGTCGTAAAACCGCATTAAACAATGTCACTTAGTGAGATGTAGTGTTTTTCAACATTACAAGTCGGGAACTACGATATCTAATGTGAAAGCGCATGAAACCGTCGTAATCTTGTAGAAAACATTGTAAAGTGGCGAGTAAAACGTTTTCTAACGATAGAAGTGCGAAGGTTAGGTTAGGTTAGGTTAGTTTAAGCTAGGTAGCGTCGTGAAACTACCAAAAACGTCGTCATCTAACGAGATAGTGTTTTTTTATAGCGAGTATTAAACTGCGATAGGTGAAATGTTGTGAAAGCACACAAAACGGCATGAACAAGCCAAATACTGCGTGTTCTACCGTTACAAGTGCGAAACTGCTATATTGTGATATTCTCGTTAAATCGCATGCAAGCATCGTGAAACCTTAAAGAACAATGTCATTTAGCGAGATACAGCGTTCTGTACTGCAATAAGTTGGTGAAAAACTGTGAGGTTATGCAAATATCGTAATTGTGAACAAAACAGTGTAATAGAGCGTTTTTAGATACAAGTGCGAATGTTAGGTTAGGTTAAGATATGAACCGTCGTAAAACCGCATTAAACAATGTCAATTACTGAGATGCAGTGTTTTTCACCATTAAAAGTGGGGAACTGCGATATTTAATGTGAAAGCGCTTGCAACCGTCGTTAGGTTAGGTTAGGTTAGGTTAGGTTAGGTTAGGTTAGGTTTGGTTAGGTTAGGTTAGGTTAGGTTAGATTAGGTTAGGTTGGGTTGAAATGGGTTAGGTTAGGTTAGGTTAGGTTGGGTTAGGTTAGGTTAGGTTAGGTTACGTTAGGTTAGGTTACGTTAGGTTAGGTTAGGTTAGGTTACGTTAGGTTAGGTTAGGTTAGGTAAGGATAATTTGGTTAGGTTAGGTAAGGTTAGGTTAGGTTAGGTTAGGTTGGGTTGGGTGTTGTTGGGTTTGGTTGGGTCGGGTTGGGTTAGGTTGGGTTAGGTTAGGTTAGGTTACGTTAGGTTAGGTTAGGTTAGGTTACGTTAGGTTATGTTAGGTTAGGTTAGGTTACGTTAGGTTAGGTTAGGTCAGGTAAGGTTAGGTTACGTTAGAATAGGTTAGGTTAGGTTACGTTAGGTTAGGTTAAGTTAGGTTAGGTTAGGTTTGGTTAGGTTAGGTTAGGTTAGCTTAGGTTAGGTTAGGTTGGGTTGGGTTGGGTTAGGTTGGGTTAGGTTAGGTTAGGTTAGGTTAGGTTGGGTTAGGTTAGTTTAGGTTAGGTTAGGTTAGGTTAAGTTGGGTTAGGTTAGGGTATGTTAGGTAAGGTTTGGTTAGGTTAGGTTAGGTTAGGTTGGTTTAGGTAAGGTTAGGTTAGGTTAAGATATGAACCGCGCTAAAACCGCGTTAAACAATGTCACTTAGTGAGATGCTGTGTTTTTCACCATTACAAGTCGGGAACTGCGATATCTAATGTGAAAGCGCATGAAACCGTCGTAATCTTGTAGAAAACATTGTAAAGTAGCGAATAAAACGTTTTCTAACGATAGAAGTGCGAAGGTCCGGTTAGTTTGAGTTATGTTAGTTTAAGCTAGGTAGCGTCGTGAAACCACCAAAAACGACGTCATCTAACGAGATAGTGTTGTTTTAATGCGAGTACGAAACTGCGACAGGTAAAATGTTGTGAAAGCACTCAAAACGGCATGAACAAGCCAAATACTGCGTGTTGTACCGTTACAAGTGCGAAACTGCTATTTTGTGACATCCTCGGTAAAGCGCATGCAAGTATCGTGAAACCTTAAAGAACGATGTCATTTAGCGAGATACAGCGTTCTGTACTGTAATAAGTTGGTGAGAAACTGTGAGGTCAAGCAAATATCGTAATTGTGAACGAAACAGTGTAATTGAGCGTCTTTAGATACAAGTGCGAATGTTAGGTTAGGTTGACATATCAACCGTCGTAAAACCGCATTAAACAATGTCACTTAGTGAGATGTAGTGTTTTTCAACATTACAAGTCGGGAACTACGATATCTAATGTGAAAGCGCATGAAACCGTCGTAATCTTGTAGAAAACATTGTAAAGTTGCGAGTAAAACGTTTTCTAACGATAGAAGTGCGAAGGTTAGGTTAGGTTAGGTTAGTTTAAGCTAGGTAGCGTCGTGAAACTACCAAAAACGACGTCATCTAACGAGATAGTGTTGTTTTATTGCGAGTATTAAACTGCGATAGGTAAAATGTTGTGAATGCACACAAAACGGCATGAACAAGCCAAATACTGCGTGTTCTACCGTTACAAGTGCGAAACTGCTATATTGTGATATTCTCGTTAAAGCGCAAGCAAGCATCGTGAAACCTTAAAGAACGATGTCATTTAGCGAGATACAGCGTTCAGTACTGCAATAAGTTGGTGAAAAACTGTGAGGTTATGCAAATATCGTAATTGCGAACGAAACAGTGTAATAGAGCGTTTTTCAATACAAGTACGAATGTTAGGTTTGGTTAAGATATGAACCGTCGTAAAACCGCATTAAACAATGTCACTTAGTGAGATGCAGTGTTTTTCACCATTACAAGTCGGGAACTGCGATATCTAATGTGAAAGCGCTTGCAAACGCCGTTAGGTTAGGTTAGGTTAGGTTAGGTTAGGTTACGTTAGGTTAGGTTAGGTTAGGTTTGGTTAGGTTAGGTTAGGTTAGGTTAGGATAGGTTACGTTAGGTTAAGGTATGAACCGTCGTAAAACCGCAATAAACAATGTCACTTAGTGAGATGCAGTGTTTTTCACCTTTACAAGTTGGGAACTGCGATATCTAATGTGAAAGCGCTTGAAACCGTCGTAATGTTGTAGAAAGCAATGTAAAGTAGCGAGTAAAACGTTTTCTAACGATAGAAGTGCGAAGGTTATGTTAGGTTGAGTTATGTTAGTTTAAGCTAGGTAGCGTCGTGAAACCACCAAAAACGACGTCATCTAACGAGATAGTGTTGTTTTATTGCGAGTACGAAACTGCGATAGGTAAAATGTTGTGAAAGCACACAAAACGGCATGAACAAGCCAAATACTGCGTGTTGTACCGTTACAAGTGCGAAACTGCTATGTTGTGACATTCTCGGTAAAGCGCATGCAAGTATCGTGAAACCTTAAAGAACGATGTCATTTAGCGAGATACAGCGTTCTGTACTGTAATAAGTTGGTGAGAAACTGTGAGGTCAAGCAAATATCGTAATTGTGAACGAAACAGTGTAATTGAGCGTCTTTAGATACAAGTGCGAATGTTAGGTTAGGTTGACATATCAACCGTCGTAAAACCGCATTAAACAATGTCACTTAGTGAGATGTAGTGTTTTTCAACATTACAAGTCGGGAACTACGATATCTAATGTGAAAGCGCATGAAACCGTCGTAATCTTGTAGAAAACATTATAAAGTGGCGAGTAAAACGTTTTCTAACGATAGAAGTGCGAAGGTTAGGTTAGGTTACGTTAGTTTAAGCTAGGTAGCGTCGTGAAACTACCAAAAACGACGTCATCTAACGAGATAGTGTTGTTTTTGCGAGTATTAAACTGCGATAGGTAAAATGTTGTGAATGCACACAAAACGGCATGAACAAGCCAAATACTGCGTGTTCTACCGTTACAAGTGCGAAACTGCTATATTGTGATATTCTCGTTAAAGCGCATGCAAGCATCGTGAAACCTTAAAGAACAATGTCATTTAGCGAGATACAGCGTTCTGTACTGCAATAAGTTGGTGAAAAACTGTGAGGTTATGCAAATATCCTAATTGTGAACGAAACAGTGTAATAGAGCGTTTTTTAATACAAGTGCGAATGTTAGGTTAGGTTAAGATATGAACCGTCGTAAAACCGCATTAAACAATGTCACTTAGGGAGATGCAGTGTTTTTCACCATTACAAGTCGGGAACTGCGATATCTAATGTGAAAGCGCTTGCAAACGTCGTTAGGTTAGGTTAGGTTAGGTTAGGTTAGGTTAGGTTACGTTAGGTTAGGTTAGGTTAGGTTAGGTTTGGTTAGGTTAGGTTAGGTTAGGTTAGGTTAGGTTACGTTAGGTTAAGGTATGAACCGTCGTAAAACCGCAATAAACAATGTCACTTAGTGAGATGCAGTGTTTTTCACCTTTACAAGTTGGGAACTGCGATATCTAATGTGAAAGCGCTTGAAACCGTCGTAATGTTGTAGAAAGCAATGTAAAGTAGCGAGTAAAACGTTTTCTAACGATAGAAGTGCGAAGGTTATGTTAGGTTGAGTTATGTTAGTTTAAGCTAGGTAGCGTCGTGAAACCACCAAAAACGACGTCATCTAACGAGATAGTGTTGTTTTATTGCGAGTACGAAACTGCGATAGGTAAAATGTTGTGAAAGCACTCAAAACGGCATGAACAAGCCAAATACTGCGTGTTGTACCGTTACAAGTGCGAAACTGCTATGTTGTGACATTCTCGGTAAAGCGCATGCAAGTATCGTGAAACCTTAAAGAACGATGTCATTTAGCGAGATACAGCGTTCTGTACTGTAATAAGTTGGTGAGAAACTGTAAGGTCAAGCAAATATCGTAATTGTGAACGAAACAGTGTAATTGAGCGTCTTTAGATACAAGTGCGAATGTTAGCTTAGGTTGACATATCAACCGTCGTAAAACCGCATTAAACAATGTCACTTAGTGAGATGTAGTGTTTTTCAACATTACAAGTCGGGAACTACGATATCTAATGTGAAAGCGCATGAAACCGTCGTAGTCTTGTAGAAAACATTGTAAAGTGGCGAGTAAAACGTTTTCTAACGATAGAAGTGCGAAGGTTAGGTTAGGTTAGGTTAGTTTAAGCTAGGTAGCGTCGTGAAACTACCAAAAACGACGTCATCTAACGAGATAGTGTTGTTTTATAGCGAGTATTAAACTGCGATAGGTGAAATGTTGTGAAAGCACACAAAACGGCATGAACAAGCCAAATACTGCGTGTTCTACCGTTACAAGTGCGAAACTGCTATATTGTGATATTCTCGTTAAAGCGCATGCAAGCATCGTGAAACCTTAAAGAACAATGTCATTTAGCGAGATACAGCGTTCTGTACTGCAATAAGTTAGTGAAAAACTGTGAGGTTATGCAAATATCCTAATTGTGAACGAAACAGTGTAATAGAGCGTTTTTTAATACAAGTGCGAATGTTAGGTTAGGTTAAGATATGATCCGTCGTAAAACCGCATTAATCAATGTCACTTAGTGAGATGCTGTGTTTTTCACCATTACAAGTCGGGAACTGCGATATCTAATGTGAAAGCACTTGCAAACGTCGTTAGGTTAGGTTAGGTTAGGTTAGGTTAGGTTAGGTTACGTTAGGTTAGGTTAGGTTAGGTTTGGTTATGTTAGGTTAGGTTAGGTTAGGTTAGGGTATGTTAGGTAAGGTTTGGTTAGGTTAGGTTAGGTTAGGTTGGTTTAGGTAAGGTTAGGTTAGGTTAAGATATGAACCGCGCTAAAACCGCGTTAAACAATGTCACTTAGTGAGATGCTGTGTTTTTCACCATTACAAGTCGGGAACTGCGATATCTAATGTGAAAGCGCATGAAACCGTCGTAATCTTGTAGAAAAAATTGTAAAGTAGCGAATAAAACGTTTTCTAACGATAGAAGTGCGAAGGTCCGGTTAGTTTGAGTTGTTAGTTTAAGCTAGGTAGCGTCGTGAAACCACCAAAAACGACGTCATCTAACGATATAGTGTTGTTTTAATGCGAGTACGAAACTGCGACAGGTAAAATGTTGTGAAAGCACTCAAAACGGCATGAACAAGCCAAATACTGCGTGTTGTACCGTTACAAGTGCGAAACTGCTATGTTGTGACATTCTCGGTAAAGCGCATGCAAGTATCGTGAAACCTTAAAGAACGATGTCATTTAGCGAGATACAGCGTTCTTTACTGTAATAAGTTGGTGAGAAACTGTGAGGTCAAGCAAATATCGTAATTGTGAACGAAACAGTTTAATTGAGCGTCTTTAGATACAAGTGCGAATGTTAGGTTAGGTTGACATATGAACCGTCGTAAAACCGCATTATACAATGTCACTTAGTGAGATGTAGTGTTTTTCAACATTACAAGTCGGGAACTACGATATCTAATGTGAAAGCGCATGAAACCGTCGTAATCTTGTAGAAAACATTGTAAAGTTGCGAGTAAAACGTTTTCTAACGATAGAAGTGCGAAGGTTAGGTTAGGTTAGGTTAGTTTAAGCTAGGTAGCGTCGTGAAACTACCAAAAACGACGTCATCTAACGAGATAGTGTTGTTTTATTGCGAGTATTAAACTGCGATAGGTAAATGTTGTGAATGCACACAAAACGGCATGAACAAGCCAAATACTGCGTGTTCTACCGTTACAAGTGCGAAACTGCTATATTGTGATATTCTCGTTAAAGCGCATGCAAGCATCGTGAAACCTTAAAGAACGATGTCATTTAGCGAGATACAGCGTTCTGTACTGCAATAAGTTGGTGAAAAACTGTGAGGTTATGCAAATATCGTAATTGTGAACGAGACAGTGTAATAGAGCGTTTTTCAATACAAGTACGAATGTTAGGTTAGGTTAAGATATGAACCGTCGTAAAACCGCATTAAACAATGTCACTTAGTGAGATGCAGTGTTTTTCACCATTACAAGTTGGGAACTGCGATATCTAATGTGAAAGCACTTGCAAACGTCGTTAGGTTAGGTTAGGTTAGGTTAGGTTACGTTAGGTTAGGTTTGGTTAGGTTAGGTTAGGTTAGGTTAGGTTATGTTAGGTTAGGTTGGGTTAGGTTAGGTTAGGTTACGTTAGGTTAAGGTATGAACCGTCGTAAAACTGCAATAAACAATGTCACTTAGTGAGATGCAGTGTTTTTCACCATTACAAGTCGGGAACTGCGATATCTAATGTGAAAGCGCTTGCAAACGCCGTTAGGTTAGGTTAGGTTAGGTTAGGTTAGGTTAGGTTACGTTAGGTTAGGTTAGGTTAGGTTTGGTTAGGTTAGGTTAGGTTAGGTTAGGATAGGTTACGTTAGGTTAAGGTATGAACCGTCGTAAAACCGCAATAAACAATGTCACTTAGTGAGATGCAGTGTTTTTCACCTTTACAAGTTGGGAACTGCGATATCTAATGTGAAAGCGCTTGAAACCGTCGTAATGTTGTAGAAAGCAATGTAAAGTAGCGAGTAAAACGTTTTCTAACGATAGAAGTGCGAAGGTTATGTTAGGTTGAGTTATGTTAGTTTAAGCTAGGTAGCGTCGTGAAACCACCAAAAACGACGTCATCTAACGAGATAGTGTTGTTTTATTGCGAGTACGAAACTGCGATAGGTAAAATGTTGTGAAAGCACACAAAACGGCATGAACAAGCCAAATACTGCGTGTTGTACCGTTACAAGTGCGAAACTGCTATGTTGTGACATTCTCGGTAAAGCGCATGCAAGTATCGTGAAACCTTAAAGAACGATGTCATTTAGCGAGATACAGCGTTCTGTACTGTAATAAGTTGGTGAGAAACTGTGAGGTCAAGCAAATATCGTAATTGTGAACGAAACAGTGTAATTGAGCGTCTTTAGATACAAGTGCGAATGTTAGGTTAGGTTGACATATCAACCGTCGTAAAACCGCATTAAACAATGTCACTTAGTGAGATGTAGTGTTTTTCAACATTACAAGTCGGGAACTACGATATCTAATGTGAAAGCGCATGAAACCGTCGTAATCTTGTAGAAAACATTATAAAGTGGCGAGTAAAACGTTTTCTAACGATAGAAGTGCGAAGGTTAGGTTAGGTTACGTTAGTTTAAGCTAGGTAGCGTCGTGAAACTACCAAAAACGACGTCATCTAACGAGATAGTGTTGTTTTATTGCGAGTATTAAACTGCGATAGGTAAAATGTTGTGAATGCACACAAAACGGCATGAACAAGCCAAATACTGCGTGTTCTACCGTTACAAGTGCGAAACTGCTATATTGTGATATTCTCGTTAAAGCGCATGCAAGCATCGTGAAACCTTAAAGAACAATGTCATTTAGCGAGATACAGCGTTCTGTACTGCAATAAGTTGGTGAAAAACTGTGAGGTTATGCAAATATCCTAATTGTGAACGAAACAGTGTAATAGAGCGTTTTTTAATACAAGTGCGAATGTTAGGTTAGGTTAAGATATGAACCGTCGTAAAACCGCATTAAACAATGTCACTTAGTGAGATGCAGTGTTTTTCACCATTACAAGTCGGGAACTGCGATATCTAATGTGAAAGCGCTTGCAAACGTCGTTAGGTTAGGTTAGGTTAGGTTAGGTTAGGTTAGGTTAGGTTACGTTAGGTTAGGTTAGGTTAGGTTTGGTTAGGTTAGGTTAGGTTAGGTTAGGTTAGGTTACGTTAGGTTAAGGTATGAACCGTCGTAAAACCGCAATAAACAATGTCACTTAGTGAGATGCAGTGTTTTTCACCTTTACAAGTTGGGAACTGCGATATCTAATGTGAAAGCGCTTGAAACCGTCGTAATGTTGTAGAAAGCAATGTAAAGTAGCGAGTAAAACGTTTTCTAACGATAGAAGTGCGAAGGTTATGTTAGGTTGAGTTATGTTAGTTTAAGCTAGGTAGCGTCGTGAAACCACCAAAAACGACGTCATCTAACGAGATAGTGTTGTTTTATTGCGAGTACGAAACTGCGATAGGTAAAATGTTGTGAAAGCACTCAAAACGGCATGAACAAGCCAAATACTGCGTGTTGTACCGTTACAAGTGCGAAACTGCTATGTTGTGACATTCTCGGTAAAGCGCATGCAAGTATCGTGAAACCTTAAAGAACGATGTCATTTAGCGAGATACAGCGTTCTGTACTGTAATAAGTTGGTGAGAAACTGTGAGGTCAAGCAAATATCGTAATTGTGAACGAAACAGTGTAATTGAGCGTCTTTAGATACAAGTGCGAATGTTAGCTTAGGTTGACATATCAACCGTCGTAAAACCGCATTAAACAATGTCACTTAGTGAGATGTAGTGTTTTTCAACATTACAAGTCGGGAACTACGATATCTAATGTGAAAGCGCATGAAACCGTCGTAGTCTTGTAGAAAACATTGTAAAGTGGCGAGTAAAACGTTTTCTAACGATAGAAGTGCGAAGGTTAGGTTAGGTTAGGTTAGTTTAAGCTAGGTAGCGTCGTGAAACTACCAAAAACGACGTCATCTAACGAGATAGTGTTGTTTTATAGCGAGTATTAAACTGCGATAGGTGAAATGTTGTGAAAGCACACAAAACGGCATGAACAAGCCAAATACTGCGTGTTCTACCGTTACAAGTGCGAAACTGCTATATTGTGATATTCTCGTTAAAGCGCATGCAAGCATCGTGAAACCTTAAAGAACAATGTCATTTAGCGAGATACAGCGTTCTGTACTGCAATAAGTTAGTGAAAAACTGTGAGGTTATGCAAATATCCTAATTGTGAACGAAACAGTGTAATAGAGCGTTTTTTAATACAAGTGCGAATGTTAGGTTAGGTTAAGATATGATCCGTCGTAAAACCGCATTAATCAATGTCACTTAGTGAGATGCTGTGTTTTTCACCATTACAAGTCGGGAACTGCGATATCTAATGTGAAAGCACTTGCAAACGTCGTTAGGTTAGGTTAGGTTAGGTTAGGTTAGGTTAGGTTACGTTAGGTTAGGTTAGGTTAGGTTTGGTTATGTTAGGTTAGGTTAGGTTAGGTTAGGGTATGTTAGGTAAGGTTTGGTTAGGTTAGGTTAGGTTAGGTTGGTTTAGGTAAGGTTAGGTTAGGTTAAGATATGAACCGCGCTAAAACCGCGTTAAACAATGTCACTTAGTGAGATGCTGCGTTTTTCACCATTACAAGTCGGGAACTGCGATATCTAATGTGAAAGCGCATGAAACCGTCGTAATCTTGTAGAAAAAATTGTAAAGTAGCGAATAAAACGTTTTCTAACGATAGAAGTGCGAAGGTCCGGTTAGTTTGAGTTGTTAGTTTAAGCTAGGTAGCGTCGTGAAACCACCAAAAACGACGTCATCTAACGATATAGTGTTGTTTTAATGCGAGTACGAAACTGCGACAGGTAAAATGTTGTGAAAGCACTCAAAACGGCATGAACAAGCCAAATACTGCGTGTTGTACCGTTACAAGTGCGAAACTGCTATGTTGTGACATTCTCGGTAAAGCGCATGCAAGTATCGTGAAACCTTAAAGAACGATGTCATTTAGCGAGATACAGCGTTCTTTACTGTAATAAGTTGGTGAGAAACTGTGAGGTCAAGCAAATATCGTAATTGTGAACGAAGCAGTGTAATTGAGCGTCTTTAGATACAAGTGCGAATGTTAGGTTAGGTTGACATATGAACCGTCGTAAAACCGCATTATACAATGTCACTTAGTGAGATGTAGTGTTTTTCAACATTACAAGTCGGGAACTACGATATCTAATGTGAAAGCGCATGAAACCGTCGTAATCTTGTAGAAAACATTGTAAAGTTGCGAGTAAAACGTTTTCTAACGATAGAAGTGCGAAGGTTAGGTTAGGTTAGGTTAGTTTAAGCTAGGTAGCGTCGTGAAACTACCAAAAACGACGTCATCTAACGAGATAGTGTTGTTTTATTGCGAGTATTAAACTGCGATAGGTAAATGTTGTGAATGCACACAAAACGGCATGAACAAGCCAAATACTGCGTGTTCTACCGTTACAAGTGCGAAACTGCTATATTGTGATATTCTCGTTAAAGCGCATGCAAGCATCGTGAAACCTTAAAGAACGATGTCATTTAGCGAGATACAGCGTTCTGTACTGCAATAAGTTGGTGAAAAACTGTGAGGTTATGCAAATATCGTAATTGTGAACGAGACAGTGTAATAGAGCGTTTTTCAATACAAGTACGAATGTTAGGTTAGGTTAAGATATGAACCGTCGTAAAACCGCATTAAACAATGTCACTTAGTGAGATGCAGTGTTTTTCACCATTACAAGTTGGGAACTGCGATATCTAATGTGAAAGCACTTGCAAACGTCGTTAGGTTAGGTTAGGTTAGGTTAGGTTACGTTAGGTTAGGTTTGGTTAGGTTAGGTTAGGTTAGGTTAGGTTATGTTAGGTTAGGTTGGGTTAGGTTAGGTTAGGTTACGTTAGGTTAAGGTATGAACCGTCGTAAAACTGCAATAAACAATGTCACTTAGTGAGATGCAGTGTTTTTCACCTTTACAAGTTGGGAACTGCGATATCTAATGTGAAAGCGCTTGAAACCGTCGTAATGTTGTAGAAAGCAATGTAAAGTAGCGAGTAAAACGTTTTCTAACGATAGAAGTGCGAAGGTTATGTTAGGTTGAGTTATGTTAGTTTAAGCTAGGTAGCGTCGTGAAACCACCAAAAACGACGTCATCTAACGAGATAGTGTTGTTTTATTGCGAGTACGAAACTGCGATAGGCAAAATGTTGTGAAAGCACACAAAACGGCATGAACAAGCCAAATACTGCGTGTTGTACCGTTACAAGTGCGAAAGTGCTATGTTGTGACATTCTCGGTAAAGCGCATGCAAGTATCGTGAAACCTAAAGAACGATGTCATTTAGCGAGATACAGCGTTCTGTACTGTAATAAGTTGGTGAGAAACTGTGAGGTCAAGCAAATATCGTAATTGTGAACGAAACAGTGTAATTGAGCGTCTTTAGATACAAGTGCGAATGTTAGGTTAGGTTGACATATCAACCGTCGTAAAACCGCAATAAACAATGTCACTTAGTGAGATGTAGTGTTTTTCAACATTACAAGTCGGGAACTACGATATCTAATGTGAAAGCGCATGAAACCGTCGTAATCTTGTAGAAAACATTGTAAAGTGGCGAGTAAAACGTTTTCTAACGATAGAAGTGCGAAGGTTAGGTTAGGTTAGGTTAGTTTAAGCTAGGTAGCGTCGTGAAACTACCAAAAACGTCGTCATCTAACGAGATAGTGTTGTTTTATAGCGAGTATTAAACTGCGATAGGTGAAATGTTGTGAAAGCACACAAAACGGCATGAACAAGCCAAATACTGCGTGTTCTACCGTTACAAGTGCGAAACTGCTATATTGTGATATTCTCGTTAAATCGCATGCAAGCATCGTGAAACCTTAAAGAACAATGTCATTTAGCGAGATACAGCGTTCTGTACTGCAATAAGTTGGTGAAAAACTGTGAGGTTATGCAAATATCGTAATTGTGAACAAAACAGTGTAATAGAGCGTTTTTAGATACAAGTGCGAATGTTAGGTTAGGTTAAGATATGAACCGTCGTAAAACCGCATTAAACAATGTCAATTACTGAGATGCAGTGTTTTTCACCATTAAAAGTGGGGAACTGCGATATTTGATGTGAAAGCGCTTGCAACCGTCGTTAGGTTAGGTTAGGTTAGGTTAGGTTAGGTTAGGTTTGGTTAGGTTAGGTGAGGTTAGGTTAGGTTAGATTAGGTTAGGTTGGGTTGAGTTGGGTTAGGTTAGGTTAGGTTAGGTTAGGTTGGGTTAGGTTAGGTTAGGTTAGGTTACGTTAGGTTAGGTTAGGTTAGGTTACGTTAGGTTAGGTTAGGTTAGGTAAGGATAATTTGGTTAGGTTAGGTAAGGTTAGGTTAGGTTAGGTTAGGTTGGGTTGGGTGTTTTTGGGTTGGGTTGGGTTAGGTTGGGTTAGGTTAGGTTAGGTTACGTTAGGTTAGGTTAGGTTAGGTTACGTTAGGTTATGTTAGGTTAGGTTAGGTTACGTTAGGTTAGGTTAGGTCAGGTAAGGTTAGGTTACGTTAGAATAGGTTAGGTTAGGTTAGGTTACGTTAGGTTAGGTTAAGTTAGGTTAGGTTAGGTTTGGTTAGGTTAGGTTAGGTTAGCTTAGGTTAGGTTAGGTTGGGTTGGGTTGGGTTAGGTTGGGTTAGGTTAGGTTAGGTTAGGTTAGGTTGGGTTAGGTTAGTTTAGGTTAGGTTAGGTTAGGTTAGGTTAAGTTGGGTTGGGTTAGGTTAGGTTAGGTTAGGTAAGGTTAGGTTAGGTTAGGTTAGGTTAGGTTAAGGTATGAACCGTCGTAAAACCGCATTAAACAATGTCACTTAGTGAGATGCAGTGTTTTTCACCTTTACAAGTTGGGAACTGTGATATCTAATGTGAAAGTGCTTGAAACCGTCGTAATGTTGTAGAAAGCAATGTAAAGTAGCGAGTAAAACGTTTTCTAACGATAGAAGTGCGAAGGTCATGTTAGGTTGAGTTATGTTAGTTTAAGCTAGGTAGCGTCGTGAAACTACCAAAAACGTCGTCATCTAACGAGATAGTGTTGTTTTATAGCGAGTATTAAACTGCGATAGGTGAAATGTTGTGAAAGCACACAAAATGGCATGAACAAGCCAAATACTGCGTGTTCTACCGTTACAAGTGCGAAACTGCTATGTTGTGATATTCTCGTTAAAGCGCATGCAAGCATCGTGAAACCTAAAGAACGATGTCATTTAGCGAGATACAGCGTTCTGTACTGCAATAAGTTGGTGAAAAACTGTGAGGTTATGCAAATATCCTAATTGTGAACGAAACAGTGTAATAGAGCGTTTTTTAATACAAGTGCGAATGTTAGGTTAGGTTAAAATATGAACCGTCGTAAAACCGCATTAAACAATGTCACTTAGTGAGATGCAGTGTTTTTCACCATTACAAGTTGGGAACTGCGATATCTAATGTGAAAGCACTTGCAAACGTCGTTAGGTTAGGTTAGGTTAGGTTAGGTTAGGTTACGTTAGGTTAGGTTTGGTTAGGTTAGGTTAGGTTAGGTTAGGTTATGTTAGGTTAGGTTGGGTTAGGTTAGGTTAGGTTACGTTAGGTTAAGGTATGAACCGTCGTAAAACCGCAATAAACAATGTCACTTAGTGAGATGCAGTGTTTTTCACCTTTACAAGTTGGGAACTGCGATATCTAATGTGAAAGCGCTTGAAACCGTCGTAATGTTGTAGAAAGCAATGTAAAGTAGCGAGTAAAACGTTTTCTAACGATAGAAGTGCGAAGGTTATGTTAGGTTGAGTTATGTTAGTTTAACCTAGGTAGCGTCGTGAAACCACCAAAAACGACGTCGTCTAACGAGATAGTGTTGTTTTATTGCGAGTACGAAACTGCGATAGGTAAAATGTTGTGAAAGCACACAAAACAGCATGAACAAGCCAAATACTTCGTGTTGTACCGTTACAAGTGCAAAAGTGCTATGTTGTGACATTCTCGGTAAAGCGCATGCAAGTATCGTGAAACCTTAAAGAACGATGTCATTTAGCGAGATACAGCGTTCTGTACTGTAATAAGTTTGTGAGAAACTGTGAGGTCAAGCAAATATCGTAATTGTGAACGAAACAGTGTAATTGAGCGTCTTTAGATACAAGTGCGAATGTTAGGTTAGGTTGACATATCAACCGTCGTAAAACCGCATTAAACAATGTCACTTAGTGAGATGTAGTGTTTTTCAACATTACAAGTCGGGAACTACGATATCTAATGTGAAAGCGCATGAAACCGTCGTAATCTCTTAGAAAACATTGTAAAGTGGCGAGTAAAACGTTTTCTAACGATAGAAGTGCGAAGGTTAGGTTAGGTTAGGTTAGTTTAAGCTAGGTAGCGTCGTGAAACTACCAAAAACGACGTCATCTAACGAGATAGTGTTGTTTAATAGCGAGTATTAAACTGCGATAGGTGAAATGTTGTGAAAGCACACAAAACGGCATGAACAAGCCAAATACTGCGTGTTCTACCGTTACAAGTGCGAAACTGCTATATTGTGATATTCTCGTTAAATCGCATGCAAGCATCGTGAAACCTTAAAGAACAATGTCATTTAGCGAGATTCAGCGTTCTGTACTGCAATAAGTTGGTGAAAAACTGTGAGGTTATGCAAATATCGTAATTGTGAACAAAACAGTGTAATAGAGCGTTTTTAGATACAAGTGCGAATGTTAGGTTAGGTTAAGATATGAACCGTCGTAAAACCGCATTAAACAATGTCAATTACTGAGATGCAGTGTTTTTCACCATTAAAAGTGGGGAACTGCGATATTTAATGTGAAAGCGCTTGCAACCGTCGTTAGGTTAGGTTAGGTTAGGTTAGGTTAGGTTTGGTTAGGTTAGGTTAGGTTAGGTTAGGTTAGATTAGGTTAGGTTGGGTTGAGTTGGGTTAGGTTAGGTTAGGTTAGGTTAGGTTAGGTTGGGTTAGGTTAGGTTAGGTTAGGTTAGGTTACGTTAGGTTAGGTTACGTTAGGTTAGGTTAGGTTACGTTAGGTTAGGTTAGGTTAGGTAAGGATAATTTGGTTAGGTTAGGTAAGGTTAGGTTAGGTTAGGTTAGGTTGGGTTGGGTGTTGTTGGGTTGGGTTGGGTTAGGTTGGGTTAGGTTAGGTTAGGTTACGTTAGGTTAGGTTAGGTTAGGTTACGTTAGGTTATGTTAGGTTAGGTTAGGTTACGTTAGGTTAGGTTAGGTCAGGTAAGGTTAGGTTACGTTAGAATAGGTTAGGTTAGGTTAGGTTACGTTAGGTTAGGTTAAGTTAGGTTAGGTTAGGTTTGGTTAGGTTAGGTTAGGTTAGCTTAGGTTAGGTTAGGTTGGGTTGGGTTGGGTTAGGTTGGGTTAGGTTAGGTTAGGTTAGGTTAGGTTGGGTTAGGTTAGTTTAGGTTAGGTTAGGTTAGGTTAGGTTAAGTTGGGTTGGGTTAGGTTAGGTTTGGTTAGGTAAGGTTAGGTTAGGTTAGGTTAGGTTAGGTTAAGGTATGAACCGTCGTAAAACCGCATTAAACAATGTCACTTAGTGAGATGCAGTGTTTTTCACCTTTACAAGTTGGGAACTGTGATATCTAATGTGAAAGTGCTTGAAACCGTCGTAATGTTGTAGAAAGCAATGTAAAGTAGCGAGTAAAACGTTTTCTAACGATAGAAGTGCGAAGGTCATGTTAGGTTGAGTTATGTTAGTTTAAGCTAGGTAGCGTCGTGAAACTACCAAAAACAACGTCATCTAACGAGATAGTGTTGTTTTATTGCGAGTACGAAACTGCGATAGGTGAAATGTTGTGAAAGCACACAAAACGGCATGAACAAGCCAAATACTGCGTGTTGTACCGTTACAAGTGCGAAACTGCTATGTTGTGATATTCTCGTTAAAGCGCATGCAAGCATCGTGAAACCTTAAAGAACGATGTCATTTAGCGAGATACTGCGTTCTGTACTGCAATAAGTTGGTGAAAAACTGTGAGGTTATGCAAGTATCCTAATTGTGAACGAAACAGTGTAATAGAGCGTTTTTTAATACAAGTGCGAATGTTAGGTTAGGTTAAGATATGAACCGTCGTAAAACCGCATTAAACAATGTCACTTAGTGAGATGCAGTGTTTTTCACCATTACAAGTTGGGAACTGCGATATCTAATGTGAAAGCACTTGCAAACGTCGTTAGGTTAGGTTAGGTTAGGTTAGGTTACGTTAGGTTAGGTTTGGTTAGGTTAGGTTAGGTTAGGTTATGTTAGGTTAGGTTGGGTTAGGTTAGGTTAGGTTATGTTAGGTTAAGGTATGAACCGTCGTAAAACTGCAATAAACAATGTCACTCAGTGAGATGCAGTGTTTTTCACCTTTACAAGTTGGGAACTGCGATATCTAATGTGAAAGCGCT
>NW_027464683.1:212500-215000 GCF_043290135.1 Rhipicephalus microplus
AACCGTCGTAATGTTGTAGAAAGCAATGTAAAGTAGCGAGTAAAACGTTTTCTAACGATAGAAGTGCGAAGGTCATGTTAGGTTGAGTTATGTTAGTTTAAGCTAGGTAGCGTCGTGAAACTACCAAAAACAACGTCATCTAACGAGATAGTGTTGTTTTATTGCGAGTACGAAACTGCGATAGGTGAAATGTTGTGAAAGCACACAAAACGGCATGAACAAGCCAAATACTGCGTGTTGTACCGTTACAAGTGCGAAACTGCTATGTTGTGATATTCTCGTTAAAGCGCATGCAAGCATCGTGAAACCTTAAAGAACGATGTCATTTAGCGAGATACAGCGTTCTGTACTGCAATAAGTTGGGGAAAAACTGTGAGGTTATGCAAATATCCTAATTGTGAACGAAACAGTGTAATAGAGCGTTTTTTAATACAAGTGCGAATGTTAGGTTAGGTTAAGATATGAACCGTCGTAAAACCGCATTAAACAATGTCACTTAGTGAGATGCAGTGTTTTTCACCATTACAAGTTGGGAACTGCGATATCTAATGTGAAAGCACTTGCAAACGTCGTTAGGTTAGGTTAGGTTAGGTTAGGTTACGTTACGTTAGGTTAGGTTTGGTTAGGTTAGGTTAGGTTAGGTTATGTTAGGTTAGGTTGGGTTAGGTTAGGTTAGGTTACGTTAGGTTAAGGTATGAACCGTCGTAAAACCGCAATAAACAATGTCACTTAGTGAGATGAAGTGTTTTTCACCTTTACAAGTTGGGAACTGCGATATCTAATGTGAAAGCGCTTGAAACCGTCGTAATGTTGTAGAAAGCAATGTAAAGTAGCGAGTAAAACGTTTTCTAACGATAGAAGTGCGAAGGTTATGTTAGGTTGAGTTATGTTAGTTTAACCTAGGTAGCGTCGTGAAACCACCAAAAACGACGTCGTCTAACGAGATAGTGTTGTTTTATTGCGAGTACAAAACTGCGATAGGTAAAATGTTGTGAAAGCACACAAAACGGCATGAACAAGCCAAATACTTCGTGTTGTACCGTTACAAGTGCGAAAGTGCTATGTTGTGACATTCTCGGTAAAGCGCATGCAAGTATCGTGAAACCTTAAAGAACGATGTCATTTAGCGAGATACAGCGTTCTGTACTGTAATAAGTTTGTGAGAAACTGTGAGGTCAAGCAAATATCGTAATTGTGAACGAAACAGTGTAATTGAGCGTCTTTAGATACAAGTGCGAATGTTAGGTTAGGTTGACATATCAACCGTCGTAAAACCGCATTAAACAATGTCACTTAGTGAGATGTAGTGTTTTTCAACATTACAAGTCGGGAACTACGATATCTAATGTGAAAGCGCATGAAACCGTCGTAATCTCTTAGAAAACATTGTAAAGTGGCGAGTAAAACGTTTTCTAACGATAGAAGTGCGAAGGTTAGGTTAGGTTAGGTTAGTTTAAGCTAGGTAGCGTCGTGAAACTACCAAAAACGACGTCATCTAACGAGATAGTGTTGTTTAATAGCGAGTATTAAACTGCGATAGGTGAAATGTTGTGAAATCACACAAAACGGCATGAACAAGCCAAATACTGCGTGTTCTACCGTTACAAGTGCGAAACTGCTATATTGTGATATTCTCGTTAAATCGCATGCAAGCATCGTGAAACCTTAAAGAACAATGTCATTTAGCGAGATACAGCGTTCTGTACTGCAATAAGTTGGTGAAAAACTGTGAGGTTATGCAAATATCGTAATTGTGAACAAAACAGTGTAATAGAGCGTTTTTAGATACAAGTGCGAATGTTAGGTTAGGTTAAGATATGAACCGTCGTAAAACCGCATTAAACAATGTCAATTACTGAGATGCAGTGTTTTTCACCATTAAAAGTGGGGAACTGCGATATTTAATGTGAAAGCGCTTGCAACCGTCGTTAGGTTAGGTTAGGTTAGGTTAGGTTAGGTTTGGTTAGGTTAGGTTAGGTTAGGTTAGGTTAGATTAGGTTAGGTTGGGTTGAGTTGGGTTAGGTTAGGTTAGGTTAGGTTAGGTTACGTTAGGTTAGGTTACGTTAGGTTAGGTTAGGTTACGTTAGGTTAGGTTAGGTTAGGTAAGGATAATTTGGTTAGGTTAGGTAAGGTTAGGTTAGGTTAGGTTAGGTTGGGTTGGGTGTTGTTGGGTTGGGTTGGGTTAGGTTGGGTTAGGTTAGGTTAGGTTACGTTAGGTTAGGTTAGGTTAGGTTACGTTAGGTTATGTTAGGTTAGGTTAGGTTACGTTAGGTTAGGTTAGGTCAGGTAAGGTTAGGTTACGTTAGAATAGGTTAGGTTAGGTTAGGTTACGTTAGGTTAGGTTAAGTTAGGTTAGGTTAGGTTTGGTTAGGTTAGGTTAGGTTAGCTTAGGTTAGGTTAGGTTGGGTTGGGTTGGGTTAGGTTGGGTGAGGTTAGGTTAGGTTAGGTTAGGGTGGGTTAGGTTAGTTTAGGTTAGGTTAGGTTAGGTTAGCTTAGGTTA
>NW_027464683.1:242500-257500 GCF_043290135.1 Rhipicephalus microplus
GGTTAGTTTAAGCTAGGTAGCGTCGTGAAACTACCAAAAACGACGTCATCTAACGAGATAGTGTTGTTTAATAGCGAGTATTAAACTGCGATAGGTGAAATGTTGTGAAAGCACACAAAACGGCATGAACAAGCCAAATACTGCGTGTTCTACCGTTACAAGTGCGAAACTGCTATATTGTGATATTCTCGTTAAATGGCATGCAAGCATCGTGAAACCTTAAAGAACAATGTCATTTAGCGAGATACAGCGTTCTGTACTGCAATAAGTTGGTGAAAAACTGTGAGGTTATGCAAATATCGTAATTGTGAACAAAACAGTGTAATAGAGCGTTTTTAGATACAAGTGCGAATGTTAGGTTAGGTTAAGATATGAACCGTCGTAAAACCGCATTAAACAATGTCAATTACTGAGATGCAGTGTTTTTCACCATTAAAAGTGGGGAACTGCGATATTTAATGTGAAAGCGCTTGCAACCGTCGTTAGGTTAGGTTAGGTTAGGTTAGGTTAGGTTTGGTTAGGTTAGGTTAGGTTAGGTTAGGTTAGATTAGGTTAGGTTGGGTTGAGTTGGGTTAGGTTAGGTTAGGTTAGGTTAGGTTGGGTTAGGTTAGGTTAGGTTAGGTTACGTTAGGTTAGGTTACGTTAGGTTAGGTTAGGTTACGTTAGGTTAGGTTAGGTTAGGTAAGGATAATTTGGTTAGGTTAGGTAAGGTTAGGTTAGGTTAGGTTAGGTTGGGTTGGGTGTTGTTGGGTTGAGTTGGGTTAGGTTGGGTTAGGTTAGGTTAGGTTACGTTAGGTTAGGTTAGGTTAGGTTAGGTTACGTTAGGTTATGTTAGGTTAGGTTAGGTTACGTTAGGTTAGGTTAGGTCAGGTAAGGTTAGGTTACGTTAGAATAGGTTACGTTAGGTTAGGTTATGTTAGGTTAGGTTAAGTTAGGTTAGGTCAGGTAAGGTTAGGTTACGTTAGAATAGGTTAGGTTAGGTTACGTTAGGTTAGGTTAAGTTAGGTTAGGTTAGGTTTGGTTAGGTTAGGTTAGGTTAGCTTAGGTTAGGTTAGGTTGGGTTGGGTTGGGTTAGGTTGGGTTAGGTTAGGTTAGGTTAGGTTAGGTTAGGTTAGGTAAGGTTAGGTTAGGTTAGGTTAGGTTAAGGTATGAACCGTCGTAAAACCGCATTAAACAGTGTCACTTAGTGAGATGCAGTGTTTTTCACCTTTACAAGTTGGGAACTGTGATATCTAATGTGAAAGTGCTTGAAACCGTCGTAATGTTGTAGAAAGCAATGTAAAGTAGCGAGTAAAACGTTTTCTAACGATAGAAGTGCGAAGGTCATGTTAGGTTGAGTTATGTTAGTTTAAGCTAGGTAGCGTCGTGAAACTACCAAAAACAACGTCATCTAACGAGATAGTGTTGTTTTATTGCGAGTACGAAACTGCGATAGGTGAAATGTTGTGAAAGCACACAAAACGGCATGAACAAGCCAAATACTGCGTGTTGTACCGTTACAAGTGCGAAACTGCTATGTTGTGATATTCTCGTTAAAGCGCATGCAAGCATCGTGAAACCTTAAAGAACGATGTCATTTAGCGAGATACAGCGTTCTGTACTGCAATAAGTTGGTGAAAAACTGTGAGGTTATGCAAGTATCCTAATTGTGAACGAAACAGTGTAATTGAGCGTCTTTAGATACAAGTGCGAATGTTAGGTTAGGTTGACATATCAACCGTCGTAAAACCGCATTAAACAATGTCACTTAGTGAGATGTAGTGTTTTTCAACATTACAAGTCGGGAACTACGATATCTAATGTGAAAGCGCATGAAACCGTCGTAATCTTGTAGAAAACATTGTAAAGTGGCGAGTAAAACGTTTTCTAACGATAGAAGTGCGAAGGTTAGGTTAGGTTAGGTTAGTTTAAGCTAGGTAGCGTCGTGAAACTACCAAAAACGACGTCATCTAACGAGATAGTGTTGTTTAATAGCGAGTATTAAACTGCGATAGGTGAAATGTTGTGAAAGCACACAAAACGGCATGAACAAGCCAAATACTGCGTGTTCTACCGTTACAAGTGCGAAACTGCTATATTGTGATATTCTCGTTAAATCGCATGCAAGCATCGTGAAACCTTAAAGAACAATGTCATTTAGCGAGATACAGCGTTCTGTACTGCAATAAGTTGGTGAAAAACTGTGAGGTTATGCAAATATCGTAATTGTGAACAAAACAGTGTAATAGAGCGTTTTTAGATACAAGTGCGAATTTTAGGTTAGGTTAAGATATGAACCGTCGTAAAACCGCATTAAACAATGTCAATTACTGAGATGCAGTGTTTTTCACCATTAAAAGTGGGGAACTGCGATATTTAATGTGAAAGCGCTTGCAACCGTCATTAGGTTAGGTTAGGTTAGGTTAGGTTAGGTTAGGTTTGGTTAGGTTAGGTTAGGTTAGGTTAGATTAGGTTAGGTTGTTGAGTTGGGTTAGGTTAGGTTAGGTTAGGTTAGGTTAGGTTGGGTTAGGTTAGGTTAGGTTAGGTTAGGTTACGTCAGGTTAGGTTACGTTAGGTTAGGTTAGGTTAGGTTACGTTAGGTTAGGTTAGGTTAGGTAAGGATAATTTGGTTAGGTTAGGTAAGGTTAGGTTAGGTTAGGTTAGGTTGGGTTGGGTGTTGTTGGGTTGGGTTGGGTTAGGTTGGGTTAGGTTAGGTTAGGTTACGTTAGGTTAGGTTAGGTTAGGTTACGTTAGGTTATGTTAGGTTAGGTTAGGTTACGTTAGGTTAGGTTAGGTCAGGTAAGGTTAGGTTACGTTAGAATAGGTTAGGTTAGGTTAGGTTACGTTAGGTTAGGTTAAGTTGGGTTAGGTTAGGTTTGGTTAGGTTAGGTTAGGTTAGCTTAGGTTAGGTTAGGTTGGGTTGGGTTGGGTTAGGTTGGGTTAGGTTAGGTTAGGTTAGGTTGGGTTAGGTTAGTTTAGGTTAGGTTAGGTTAGGTTAAGTTGGGTTGGGTTAGGTTAGGTTAGGTTAGGTAAGGTTAGGTTAGGTTAGGTTAGGTCAAGGTATGAACCGTCGTAAAACCGCATTAAACAATGTCACTTAGTGAGATGCAGTGTTTTTCACCTTTACAAGTTGGGAACTGTGATATCTAATGTGAAAGTGCTTGAAACCGTCGTAATGTTGTAGAAAGCAATGTAAAGTAGCGAGTAAAACGTTTTCTAACGATAGAAGTGCGAAGGTCATGTTAGGTTGAGTTATGTTAGTTTAAGCTAGGTAGCGTCGTGAAACTACCAAAAACAACGTCATCTAACGAGATAGTGTTGTTTTATTGCGAGTACGAAACTGCGATAGGTGAAATGTTGTGAAAGCACACAAAACGGCATGAACAAGCCAAATACTGCGTGTTGTACCGTTACAAGTGCGAAACTGCTATGTTGTGATATTCTCGTTAAAGCGCATGCAAGCATCGTGAAACCTTAAAGAACGATGTCATTTAGCGAGATACAGCGTTCTGTACTGCAATAAGTTGGTGAAAAACTGTGAGGTTATGCAAGTATCCTAATTGTGAACGAAACAGTGTAATAGAGCGTTTTTTAATACAAGTGCGAATGTTAGGTTAGGTTAAGATATGAACCGTCGTAAAACCGCATTAAACAATGTCACTTAGTGAGATGCAGTGTTTTTCACCATTACAAGTTGGGAACTGCGATATCTAATGTGAAAGCACTTGCAAACGTCGTTAGGTTAGGTTAGGTTAGGTTAGGTTAGGTTAGGTTACGTTAGGTTAGGTTTGGTTAGGTTAGGTTAGGTTAGGTTAGGTTATGTTAGGTTAGGTTGGGTTAGTTTAGGTTAGGTTACGTTAGGTTAAGGTATGAACCGTCGTAAAACTGCAATAAACAATGTCACTTAGTGAGATGCAGTGTTTTTCACCTTTACAAGTTGGGAACTGCGATATCTAATGTGAAAGCGCTTGAAACCGTCGTAATGTTGTAGAAAGCAATGTAAAGTAGCGAGTAAAACGTTTTCTAACGATAGAAGTGCGAAGGTTAGGTTAGGTTAGGTTAGTTTAAGCTAGGTAGCGTCGTGAAACTACCAAAAACGTCGTCATCTAACGAGATAGTGTTGTTTTATAGCGAGTATTAAACTGCGATAGGTGAAATGTTGTGAAAGCACACAAAACGGCATGAACAAGCCAAATACTGCGTGTTCTACCGTTACAAGTGCGAAACTGCTATATTGTGATATTCTCGTTAAATCGCATGCAAGCATCGTGAAACCTTAAAGAACAATGTCATTTAGCGAGATACAGCGTTCTGTACTGCAATAAGTTGGTGAAAAACTGTGAGGTTATGCAAATATCGTAATTGTGAACAAAACAGTGTAATAGAGCGTTTTTAGATAAAAGTGCGAATGTTAGGTTAGGTTAAGATATGAACCGTCGTAAAACCGCATTAAACAATGTCAATTACTGAGATGCAGTGTTTTTCACCATTAAAAGTGGGGAACTGCGATATCTAATGTGAAAGCACTTGCAAACGTCGTTAGGTTAGGTTAGGTTAGGTTAGGTTAGGTTACGTTAGGTTAGGTTTGGTTAGGTTAGGTTAGGTTAGGTTATGTTAGGTTAGGTTGGGTTAGGTTAGGTTAGGTTACGTTAGGTTAAGGTATGAACCGTCGTAAAACTGCAATAAACAATGTCACTTAGTGAGATGCAGTGTTTTTCACCTTTACAAGTTGGGAACTGCGATATCTAGTGTGAAAGCCCTTGAAACCGTCGTAATGTTGTAGAAAGCAATGTAAAGTAGCGAGTAAAACGTTTTCTAACGATAGAAGTGCGAACGAAGGTTATGTTAGGTTGAGTTATGTTAGTTTAAGCTAGGTAGCGTCGTGAAACCACCAAAGACGACGTCGTCTAACGAGATAGTGTTGTTTTATTGCGAGTACGAAACTGCGATAGGTAAAATGTTGTGAAAGCACACAAAACGGCATGAACAAGCCAAATACTGCGTGTTGTACCGTTACAAGTGCGAAAGTGCTATGTTGTGACATTCTCGGTAAAGCGCATGCAAGTATCGTGAAACCTTAAAGAACGATGTCATTTAGCGAGATACAGCGTTCTGTACTGTAATAAGTTGGTGAGAAACTGTCAGGTCAAGCAAATATCGTAATTGTGAACGAAACAGTGTAATTGAGCGCCTTTAGATACAAGTGCGAATGTTAGGTTAGGTTGACATATCAACCGTCGTAAAACCGCATTAAACAATGTCACTTAGTGAGATGTAGTGTTTTTCAACATTACAAGTCGGGAACTACGATATCTAATGTGAAAGCGCATGAAACCGTCGTAATCTTGTAGAAAACATTGTAAAGTGGCGAGTAAAACGTTTTCTAACGATAGAAGTGCGAAGGTTAGGTTAGGTTAGGTTAGTTTAAGCTAGGTAGCGTCGTGAAACTACCAAAAACGACGTCATCTAACGAGATAGTGTTGTTTAATAGCGAGTATTAAACTGCGATAGGTGAAATGTTGTGAAAGCACACAAAACGGCATGAACAAGCCAAATACTGCGTGTTCTACCGTTACAAGTGCGAAACTGCTATATTGTGATATTCTCGTTAAATCGCATGCAAGCATCGTGAAACCTTAAAGAACAATGTCATTTAGCGAGATACAGCGTTCTGTACTGCAATAAGTTGGTGAAAAACTGTGAGGTTATGCAAATATCGTAATTGTGAACAAAACAGTGTAATAGAGCGTTTTTAGATACAAGTGCGAATGTTAGGTTAGGTCAAGATATGAACCGTCGTAAAACCGCATTAAACAATGTCAATTACTGAGATGCAGTGTTTTTCACCATTAAAAGTGGGGAACTGCGATATTTAATGTGAAAGCGCTTGCAACCGTCATTAGGTTAGGTTAGGTTAGGTTAGGTTAGGTTTGGTTAGGTTAGGTTAGGTTAGGTTAGATTAGGTTAGGTTGTTGAGTTGGGTTAGGTTAGGTTAGGTTAGGTTAGGTTAGGTTGGGTTAGGTTAGGTTAGGTTAGGTTAGGTTACGTTAGGTTAGGTTACGTTAGGTTAGGTTAGGTTAGGTTACGTTAGGTTAGGTTAGGTTAGGTAAGGATAATTTGGTTAGGTTAGGTAAGGTTAGGTTAGGTTAGGTTAGGTTGGGTTGGGTGTTGTTGGGTTGGGTTGGGTTAGGTTGGGTTAGGTTAGGTTAGGTTACGTTAGGTTAGGTTAGGTTAGGTTACGTTAGGTTATGTTAGGTTAGGTTAGGTTACGTTAGGTTAGGTTAGGTCAGGTAAGGTTAGGTTACGTTAGAATAGGTTAGGTTAGGTTAGGTTACGTTAGGTTAGGTTAAGTTAGGTTGGGTTGGGTTAGGTTGGGTTAGGTTAGGTTAGGTTAGGTTGGGTTAGGTTAGTTTAGGTTAGGTTAGGTTAGGTTAAGTTGGGTTGGGTTAGGTTAGATTAGGTTAGGTAAGGTTAGGTTAGGTTAGGTTAGGTTAAGGTATGAACCGTCGTAAAACCACATTAAACAATGTCACTTAGTGAGATGCAGTGTTTTTCACCTTTACAAGTTGGGAACTGTGATATCTAATGTGAAAGTGCCTGAAACCGTCGTAATGTTGTAGAAAGCAATGTAAAGTAGCGAGTAAAACGTTTTCTAACGATAGAAGTGCGAAGGTCATGTTAGGTTGAGTTATGTTAGTTTAAGCTAGGTAGCGTCGTGAAACTACCAAAAACAACGTCATCTAACGAGATAGTGTTGTTTTATTGCGAGTACGAAACTGCGATAGGTGAAATGTTGTGAAAGCACACAAAACGGCATGAACAAGCCAAATACTGCGTGTTGTACCGTTACAAGTGCGAAACTGCTATGTTGTGATATTCTCGTTAAAGCGCATGCAAGCATCGTGAAACCTTAAAGAACGATGTCATTTAGCGAGATACAGCGTTCTGTACTACAATAAGTTGGTGAAAAACTGTGAGGTTATGCAAGTATCCTAATTGTGAACGAAACAGTGTAATAGAGCGTTTTTTAATACAAGTGCGAATGTTAGGTTAGGTTAAGATATGAACCGTCGTAAAACCGCATTAAACAATGTCACTTAGTGAGATGCAGTGTTTTTCACCATTACAAGTTGGGAACTGCGATATCTAATGTGAAAGCACTTGCAAACGTCGTTAGGTTAGGTTAGGTTAGGTTAGGTTAGGTTACGTTAGGTTAGGTTTGGTTAGGTTAGGTTAGGTTAGGTTATGTTAGGTTAGGTTGGGTTAGGTTAGGTTAGGTTACGTTAGGTTAAGGTATGAACCGTCGTAAAACTGCAATAAACAATATCACTTAGTGAGATGCAGTGTTTTTCACCTTTACAAGTTGGGAACTGCGATATCTAATGTGAAAGCGCTTGAAACCGTCGTAATGTTGTAGAAAGCAATGTAAAGTAGCGAGTAAAACGTTTTCTAACGATAGAAGTGCGAAGGTTAGGTTAGGTTAGGTTAGTTTAAGCTAGGTAGCGTCGTGAAACTACCAAAAACGTCGTCATCTAACGAGATAGTGTTGTTTTATAGCGAGTATTAAACTGCGATAGGTGAAATGTTGTGAAAGCACACAAAACGGCATGAACAAGCCAAATACTGCGTGTTCTACCGTTACTAGTGCGAAACTGCTATATTGTGATATTCTCGTTAAATCGCATGCAAGCATCGTGAAACCTTAAAGAACAATGTCATTTAGCGAGATACAGCGTTCTGTACTGCAATAAGTTGGTGAAAAACTGTGAGGTTATGCAAATATCGTAATTGTGAACAAAACGGTGTAATAGAGCGTTTTTAGATACAAGTGCGAATGTTAGGTTAGGTTAAGATATGAACCGTCGTAACACCGCATTAAACAATGTCAATTACTGAGATGCAGTGTTTTTCACCATTAAAAGTGGGGAACTGCGATATTTAATGTGAAAGCGCTTGCAACCGTCGTTAGGTTAGGTTAGGTTAGGTTAGGTTAGGTTAGGTTTGGTTAGGTTAGGTTAGGTTAGGTTAGGTTAGATTAGGTTAGGTTGGGTTGAGTTGGGTTAGGTTAGGTTAGGTTAGGTTGGGTTAGGTTAGGTTAGGTTAGGTTACGTTAGGTTAGGTTACGTTAGGTTAGGTTAGGTTAGGTTACGATAGGTTAGGTTAGGTTAGGTAAGGATAATTTGGTTAGGTTAGGTAAGGTTAGGTTAGGTTAGGTTGGGTTGGGTGTTGTTGGGTTGGGTTGGGTTGGGTTGGGTTAGGTTGGGTTAGGTTAGGTTAGGTTACGTTAGGTTAGGTTAGGTTAGGTTACGTTAGGTTATGTTAGGTTAGGTTAGGTTACGTTAGGTTAGGTTAGGTCAGGTAAGGTTAGGTTACGTTAGAATAGGTTAGGTTAGGTTACGTTAGGTTAGGTTAAGTTAGGTTAGGTTAGGTTTGGTTAGGTTAGGTTAGGTTAGCTTAGGTTAGGTTAGGTTGGGTTGGGTTGGGTTAGGTTGGGTTAGGTTAGGTTAGGTTAGGTTGGGTTAGGTTAGGTTAAGGTATGAACCGTCGTAAAACCGCATTAAACAATGTCACTTAGTGAGATGCAGTGTTTTTCACCTTTACAAGTTGGGAACTATGATATCTAATGTGAAAGTGCTTGAAACCGTCGTAATGTTGTGGAAAGCAATGTAAAGTAGCGAGTAAAACGTTTTCTAACGATAGAAGTGTGAAGGTTAGTCAATGAGGGTGGCGATTTGGGCTTGTTGGTATGGTTGCATGATGATGGATGGTAGCGCAGACAACGAACACGGACAAGAGAAGGCACATAGACACAACACAGCGCTAACTTTCAACAACAGTTTATTACACGCAGATCTCCGTGGTGTATGCGATCCACCACGCCAACGTCGCACGTGCGTAGCTCTAAAAACCATCAAATATAACCAACGCGCGTGTTCCAATACTTTACAATTTTATATTTTTCAATCTTTTTCTACTTTTTCTTTCTTCCTTTTATCCCATGTTACCACAAACCCTATCGCGAATACATGTAATCAAGTTCCTTATCTGTCAACACCACTGATGGGCTGCTCACACACGTGTCAGATACACGCTGTAGCTGTGTATCTGCAAAGAACATTAAACTTGCTTGACATAAATGACCCCTTCCTGACAAAAAATTCGGAACAGGTGATAAGTTTCGTCAGGGAACGAAAAAACATAGGGTTAAAAGCGTTTTCGGCTGACATAAAAGATCTGTACTATTCTCTGCCACAATCAGCAGTATTAACAAGTGTTGGCGAATGCATCGATGAGTACGGTGCCGTTAGATTTAGCTCACAAGCAGGTACGTCCGTCGACAATTTCTTAGAATTACTTAGGTTTTACTTGTCGTCAACGTTTATTGAAAACAATGGTACCCTGTATCTGCAAAAACAAGGAGTATGCATTGGCTCGTGCTTAGCACCAGTTTTAAGTAATTTGTTTTTGGCTGAAATGGACAGGAGGCTATCAGGACGCCTAAATGAATACAATGTTGTGCACGTATTTAGGTACGTCGATGACTTTTTAGTGTTTATCAATGACAGAACTGCAGATTTTGCTACTCAATGTAGTAGCGTGTGTAGCGTTTTTCGTGAGGGGCTTAACCCACTTGAAGTGACTTTTGAAATGCCATGTGACGGAAGGCTCAGATTTCTTGACATTAACTTTCAATTCTCAGATGAAAAGACATGCTGGTGTTACGAGCCCAGAGCAAGTAAGCCTTTACTACAGTTTCACTCAGCGCATACTAAACTGGTAAAACGAGGCATTGCGAAGATGTGCTTGAGTGAGGCACTAAAGAAGTCCTGCCGGTGCCTCATGAATGAAAGCTTCAGACAACAGGTCTCGAGGCTAAGCAATGCCGGGTACCCCAAGAGCCTCGTCGTGTCCGTTGCTGAAGGATTGCACAGAAAAGTGCTGGAGAAAAGATGTGAAGGGATGGATAGGGTGAGCTCAAGAAAGGAAAGTTTTGCCGTAATTCCATACATGCATAAGGTTTCTCACAGGATAAAAAAGATTGCGGAAAAATGTGGCACTAACGTAGTTTTCTCGGCACCCAATAAGTTGGTGAGTCTTTGCAGAAGCACAAGACCAGACAAGGGAAAATCAAATGTATGCCAAAAGAAACATAGAAACCTATTTGTGGAGTGCATCATGTGTGTTGTATACCTCATCCCACTTACTTGTGGAAAGTGTTATATCGGTCAGACCAGTAGATGCATAAACGATCGCTTGCGCGAGCACAATAACAAAGTAAATAGTGTTGTTCCTGATGGTTTTCTTTCCCTTCATTGCCAGAGATGTAATTGCACACCGAAATTCAAGGAAACGGTTATAATCAATAGAAGTAGGCACGAGATGACGCGGTTGGTATTGGAGGCCGGCAGAATTGCAGAGCTAGGTGACACGTGTGTGAGCAGCCCATCAGTGGTGTTGACAGATAAGGAACTTGATTACATGTATTCGCGATAGGGTTTGTGGTAACATGGGATAAAAGGAAGAAAGAAAAAGTAGAAAAAGATTGAAAAATATAAAATTGTAAAGTATTGGAACACGCGCGTTGGTTATATTTGATGGTTTTTAGAGCTACGCACGTGCGACGTTGGCGTGGTGGATCGCATACACCACGGAGATCTGCGTGTAATAAACTGTTGTTGAAAGTTAGCGCTGTGTTGTGTCTATGTGCCTTCTCTTGTCCGTGTTCGTTGTCTGCGCTACCATCCATCATCATGTGAAGGTTAGGTTAGGTTAGGTTAGTTTAAGCTAGGTAGCGTCGTGAAACTACCAAAAACGTCGTCATCTAACGAGATAGTGTTGTTTTATAGCGAGTATTAAACTGCGATAGGTGAAATGTTGTGAAAGCACACAAAACGGCATGAACAAGCCAAATACTGCGTGTTCTACCGTTACAAGTGCGAAACTGCTATATTGTGATATTCTCGTTAAATCGCATGCAAGCATCGTGAAACCTTAAAGAACAATGTCATTTAGCGAGATACAGCGTTCTGTACTGCAATAAGTTGGTGAAAAACTGTGAGGTTATGCAAATATCGTAATTGTGAACAAAACAGTGTAATAGAGCGTTTTTAGATACAAGTGCGAATGTTAGGTTAGGTTAAGATATGAACCGTCGTAAAACCGCATTAAACAATGTCAATTACTGAGATGCAGTGTTTTTCACGATTAAAAGTGGGGAACTGCGATATTTAATGTGAAAGCGCTTGCAACCGTCGTTAGGTTAGGTTAGGTTAGGTTAGGTTAGGTTAGGTTTGGTTAGGTTAGGTTAGGTTAGGTTAGATTAGGTTAGGTTGGGTTGAGTTGGGTTAGGTTAGGTTAGGTTAGGTTAGGTTAGATTAGGTTAGGTTGGGTTGAGTTGGGTTAGGTTAGGTTAGGTTAGGTTAGGTTGGGTTAGGTTAGGTTAGGTTAGGTTAGGTTACGTTAGGTTAGGTTACGTTAGGTTAGGTTAGGTTAGGTTACGTTAGGTTAGGTTAGGTTAGGTAAGGATAATTTGGTTAGGTTAGGTAAGGTTAGGTTAGGTTAGGTTAGGTTGGGTTGGGTGTTGTTGGGTTGGGTTGGGTTGGGTTAGGTTGGGTTAGGTTAGGTTAGGTTACGTTAGGTTAGGTTAGGTTAGGTTACGTTAGGTTATGTTAGGTTAGGTTAGGTTACGTTAGGTTAGGTTAGGTCAGGTAAGGTTAGGTTACGTTAGAATAGGTTAGGTTAGGTTTCGTTAGGTTAGGTTAAGTTAGGTTAGGTTAGGTTTGGTTAGGTTAGGTTAGGTTAGCTTAGGTTAGGTTAGGTTGGGTTGGGTTGGGTTAGGTTGGGTTAGGTTAGGTTAGGTTAGGTTAGGTAAGGTTAGGTTAGGTTAGGTTAGGTTAGGTTAAGGTATGAACCGTCGTAAAACCGCATTAAACAATGTCACTTAGTGAGATGCAGTGTTTTTCACCTTTACAAGTTGGGAACTGTGATATCTAATGTGAAAGCACTTGCAAACGTCGTTAGGTTAGGTTAGGTTAGGTTAGGTTAGGTTACGTTAGGTTAGGTTTGGTTAGGTTAGGTTAGGTTAGGTTATGTTAGGTTAGGTTGGGTTAGGTTAGGTTACGTTAGGTTAAGGTATGAACCGTCGTAAAACTGCAATAAACAATGTCACTTAGTGAGATGCAGTGTTTTTCACCTTTACAAGTTGGGAACTGCGATATCTAGTGTGAAAGCGCTTGAAACCGTCGTAATGTTGTAGAAAGCAATGTAAAGTAGGGAGTAAAACGTTTTCTAACGATAGAAGTGCGAACGAAGGTTATGTTAGGTTGAGTTATGTTAGTTTAAGCTAGGTAGCGTCGTGAAACCACCAAAAACGACGTCGTCTAACGAGATAGTGTTGTTTTATTGCGAGTACGAAACTGCGATAGGTAAAATGTTGTGAAAGCACACAAAACGGCATGAACAAGCCAAATACTGCGTGTTGTACCGTTACAAGTGCGAAAGTGCTATGTTGTGACATTCTCGGTAAAGCGCATGCAAGTATCGTGAAACCTTAAAGAACGATGTCATTTAGCGAGATACAGCGTTCTGTACTGTAATAAGTTGGTGAGAAACTGTCAGGTCAAGCAAATATCGTAATTGTGAACGAAACAGTGTAATTGAGCGTCTTTAGATACAAGTGCGAATGTTAGGTTAGGTTGACATATCAACCGTCGTAAAACCGCATTAAACAATGTCACTTAGTGAGATGTAGTGTTTTTCAACATTACAAGTCGGGAACTACGATATCTAATGTGAAAGCGCATGAAACCGTCGTAATCTTGTAGAAAACATTGTAAAGTGGCGAGTAAAACGTTTTCTAACGATAGAAGTGCGAAGGTTAGGTTAGGTTAGGTTAGGTTAGTTTAAGCTAGGTAGCGTCGTGAAACTACCAAAAACGACGTCATCTAACGAGATAGTGTTGTTTAATAGCGAGTATTAAACTGCGATAGGTGAAATGTTGTGAAAGCACACAAAACGGCATGAACAAGCCAAATACTGCGTGTTCTACCGTTACAAGTGCGAAACTGCTATATTGTGATATTCTCGTTAAATCGCATGCAAGCATCGTGAAACCTTAAAGAACAATGTCATTTAGCGAGATACAGCGTTCTGTACTGCAATAAGTTGGTGAAAAACTGTGAGGTTATGCAAATATCGTAATTGTGAACAAAACAGTGTAATAGAGCGTTTTTAGATACAAGTGCGAATGTTAGGTTAGGTTAAGATATGAACCGTCGTAAAACCGCATTAAACAATGTCAATTACTGAGATGCAGTGTTTTTCACCATTAAAAGTGGGGAACTGCGATATTTAATGTGAAAGCGCTTGCAACCGTCATTAGGTTAGGTTAGGTTAGGTTAGGTTAGGTTTGGTTAGGTTAGGTTAGGTTAGGTTAGGTTAGATTAGGTTAGGTTGTTGAGTTGGGTTAGGTTAGGTTAGGTTAGGTTAGGTTAGGTTAGGTTGGGTTAGGTTAGGTTAGGTTAGGTTAGGTTACGTTAGGTTAGGTTACGTTAGGTTAGGTTAGGTTAGGTTACGTTAGGTTAGGTTAGGTTAGGTAAGGATAATTTGGTTAGGTTAGGTAAGGTTAGGTTAGGTTAGGTTAGGTTGGGTTGGGTGTTGTTGGGTTGGGTTGGGTTAGGTTGGGTTAGGTTAGGTTAGGTTACGTTAGGTTAGGTTAGGTTAGGTTACGTTAGGTTATGTTAGGTTAGGTTAGGTTACGTTAGGTTAGGTTAGGTCAGGTAAGGTTAGGTTACGTTAGAATAGGTTAGGTTAGGTTAGGTTACGTTAGGTTAGGTTAAGTTAGGTTAGGTTAGGTTTGGTTAGGTTAGGTTAGCTTAGGTTAGGTTAGGTTGGGTTGGGTTGGGTTAGGTTGGGTTAGGTTACGTTAGGTTAGGTTAGGTTAGGTAAGGTTAGGTTAGGTTAGGTTAGGTTAGGTTAAGGTATGAACCGTCGTAAAACCGCATTAAACAATGTCACTTAGTGAGATGCAGTGTTTTTCACCTTTACAAGTTGGGAACTGTGATATCTAATGTGAAAGTGCTTGAAACCGTCGTAATGTTGTAGAAAGCAATGTAAAGTAGCGAGTAAAACGTTTTCTAACGATAGAAGTGCGAAGGTCATGTTAGGTTGAGTTATGTTAGTTTAAGCTAGGTAGCGTCGTGAAACTACCAAAAACAACGTCATCTAACGAGATAGTGTTGTTTTATTGCGAGTACGAAACTGCGATAGGTGAAATGTTGTGAAAGCACACAAAACGGCATGAACAAGCCAAATACTGCGTGTTGTACCGTTACAAGTGCGAAACTGCTATGTTGTGATATTCTCGTTAAAGCGCATGCAAGCATCGTGAAACCTTAAAGAACGATGTCATTTAGCGAGATACAGCGTTCTGTACTGCAATAAGTTGGTGAAAAACTGTGAGGTTATGCAAGTATCCTAATTGTGAACGAAACAGTGTAATAGAGCGTTTTTTAATACAAGTGCGAATGTTAGGTTAGGTTAAGATATGAACCGTCGTAAAACCGCATTAAACAATGTCACTTAGTGAGATGCAGTGTTTTTCACCATTACAAGTTGGGAACTGCGATATCTAATGTGAAAGCACTTGCAAACGTCGTTAGGTTAGGTTAGGTTAGGTCAGGTTAGGTTAGGTTAGGTTACGTTAGGTTAGGTTTGGTTAGGTTAGGTTAGGTTAGGTTAGGTTATGTTAGGTTAGGTTGGGTTAGGTTAGGTTGGGTTACGTTAGGTTAAGGTATGAACCGTCGTAAAACTGCAATAAACAATGTCACTTAGTGAGATGCAGTGTTTTTTACCTTTACAAGTTGGGAACTGCGATATCTAATGTGAAAGCGCTTGAAACCGTCGTAATGTTGTAGAAAGCAATGTAAAGTAGCGAGTAAAACGTTTTCTAACGATAGAAGTGCGAAGGTTAGGTTAGGTTAGGTTAGTTTAAGCTAGGTAGCGTCGTGAAACTACCAAAAA
>NW_027464683.1:262500-265000 GCF_043290135.1 Rhipicephalus microplus
TTGTGAAAGCACACAAAACGGCATGAACAAGCCAAATACTGCGTGTTCTACCGTTACAAGTGCGAAACTGCTATATTGTGATATTCTCGTTAAATCGCATGCAAGCATCGTGAAACCTTAAAGAACAATGTCATTTATCGAGATACAGCGTTCTGTACTGCAATAAGTTGGTGAAAAACTGTGAGGTTATGCAAATATCGTAATTGTGAACAAAACAGTGTAATAGAGCGTTTTTAGATACAAGTGCGAATGTTAGGTTAGGTTAAGATATGAACCGTCGTAAAACCGCATTAAACAATGTCAATTACTGGGATGCAGTGTTTTTCACCATTAAAAGTGGGGAACTGCGATATTTAATGTGAAAGCGCTTGCAACCGTCGTTAGGTTAGGTTAGGTTAGGTTAGGTTAGGTTTGGTTAGGTTAGGTTAGGTTAGGTTAGGTTAGGTTAGGTTAGATTAGGTTAGGTTGGGTTGAGTTGGGTTAGGTTAGGTTAGGTTAAGGTATGAACCGTCGTAAAACCGCAATAAACAATGTCACTTAGTGAAATGCAGTGTCTTTCACCTTTACCAGTTGGGAACTGCGATATCTATTGTGAAAGCGCTTGAAACCGTCGTAATGTTGTAGAAAGCAATGTAAAGTAGCGAGTAAAACGTTTTCTAACGATAGAAGTGCGAAGGTTATGTTAGGTTGAGTTATGTTAGTTTAAGCTAGGTAGCGTCGTGAAACCACCAAAAACGACGTCATCTAACGAGATAGTGTTGTTTTATTGCGAGTACAAAACTGCGATAGGCAAAATGTTGTGAAAGCACACAAAACGGCATGAACAAGCCAAATACTGCGTGTTGTACCGTTACAAGTGCGAAAGTGCTATGTTGTGACATTCTCGGTAAAGCGCATGCAAGTATCGTGAAACCTTAAAGAACGATGTCATTTAGCGAGATACAGCGTTCTGTACTGTAATAAGTTGGTGAGAAACTGTGAGGTCAAGCAAATATCGTAATTGTGAACGAAACAGTGTAATTGAGCGTCTTTAGATACATGTGCGAATGTTAGGTTAGGTTGACATATCAACCGTCGTAAAACCGCATTAAACAATGTCACTTAGTGAGATGTAGTGTTTTTCAACATTACAAGTCGGGAACTACGATATCTAATGTGAAAGCGCATGAAACCGTCGTAATCTTGTAGAAAACATTGTAAAGTGGCGAGTAAAACGTTTTCTAACGATAGAAGTGCGAAGGTTAGGTTAGGTTAGGTTAGTTTAAGCTAGGTAGCGTCGTGAAACTACCAAAAACGACGTCATCTAACGAGATAGTGTTTTATAGCGAGTATTAAACTGCGATAGGTGAAATGTTGTGAAAGCACACAAAACGGCATGAACAAGCCAAATACAGCGTGTTCTACCGTTACAAGTGCGAAACTGCTATATTGTGATATTCTCGTTAAATCGCATGCAAGCATCGTGAAACCTTAAACAACAATGTCATTTAGCGAGATACAGCGTTCTGTACTGCAATAAGTTGGTGAAAAACTGTGAGGTTATGCAAATATCGTAATTGTGAACAAAACAGTGTAATAGAGCGTTTTTAGATACAAGTGCGAATGTTAGGTTAGGTTAAGATATGAACCGTCGTAAAACCGCATTAAACAATGTCAATTACTGAGATGCAGTGTTTTTCACCATTAAAAGTGGGGAACTGCGATATCTAATGTGAAAGCGCTTGCAAACGTCGTTAGGTTAGGTTAGGTTAGGTTAGGTTAGGTTAGGTTAGGTTACGTTACGTTAGGTTAGGTTAGGTTAGGTTTGGTTAGGTTAGGTTAGGTTAGGTTAGGTTAGGGTATGTTAGGTAAGGTTTGGTTAGGTTAGGTTAGGTTAGGTTGGTTTAGGTAAGGTTAGGTTAGGTTAAGATATGAACCGCGCTAAAACCGCGTTAAACAATGTCACTTAGTGAGATGCTGTGTTTTTCACCATTACAAGTCGGGAACTGCGATATCTAATGTGAAAGCGCATGAAACCGTCGTAATCTTGTAGAAAACATTGTAAAGTAGCGAATAAAACGTTTTCTAACGATAGAAGTGCGAAGGTCCGGTTAGTTTGAGTTATGTTAGTTTAAGCTAGGTAGCGTCGTGAAACCACCAAAAACGACGTCATCTAACGAGATAGTGTTGTTTTAATGCGAGTACGAAACTGCGACAGGTAAAATGTTGTGAAAGCACTCAAAACGGCATGAACAAGCCAAATACTGCGTGTTGTACCGTTACAAGTGCGAAACTGCTATGTTGTGACATTCTCGGTAAAGCGCATGCAAGTATCGTGAAACCTTAAACAACGATGTCATTTAGCGAGATACAGCGTTCTGTACTGTAATAAGTTGGTGAGAAACTGTGAGGTCAAGCAAATATCGTAATTGTGAACGAAACAGTGTAATTGAGCGTCTTTAGATACAAGTGCGAATGTTAGGTTAGGTTGACATATGAACCGTCGTAAAACCGCATTAAA
>NW_027464683.1:270000-275000 GCF_043290135.1 Rhipicephalus microplus
TATGTTGTTTTATTGCGAGTATTAAACTGCGATAGGTAAAATGTTGTGAATGCACACAAAACGGCATGAACAAGCCAAATACTGCGTGTTCTACCGTTACAAGTGCGAAACTGCTATGTTGTGACATTCTCGGTAAAGCGCATGCAAGTATCGTGAAACCTTAAAGAACGATGTCATTTAGCGAGATACAGCGTTCTGTACTGTAATAAGTTGGTGAGAAACTGTGAGGTCAAGCAAATATCGTAATTGTGAACGAAACAGTGTAATTGAGCGTCTTTAGATACAAGTGCGAATGTTAGGTTAAGTTGACATATCAACCGTCGTAAAACCGCATTAAACAATGTCACTTAGTGAGATGTAGTGTTTTTCAACATTACAAGTCGGGAACTACGATATCTAATGTGAAAGCGCATGAAACCGTCGTAATCTTGTAGAAAACATTGTAAAGTGGCGAGTAAAACGTTTTCTAACGATAGAAGTGCGAAGGTTAGGTTAGGTTAGGTTAGTTTAAGCTAGGTAGCGTCGTGAAACTACCAAAAACGACGTCATCTAACGAGATAGTGTTGTTTTATAGCGAGTATTAAACTGCGATAGGTGAAATGTTGTGAAAGCACACAAAACGGCATGAACAAGCCAAATACTGCGTGTTCTACCGTTACAAGTGCGAAACTGCTATATTGTGATATTCTCGTTAAAGCGCATGCAAGCATCGTGAAACCTTAAAGAACAATGTCATTTAGCGAGATAGCGTTCTGTACTGCAATAAGTTGGTGAAAAACTGTGAGGTTATGCAAATATCCTAATTGTGAACGAAACAGTGTAATAGAGCGTTTTTAGATACAAGTGCGAATGTTAGGTTAGGTTAAGATATGAACCGTCGTAAAACCGCATTAAACAATGTCAATTACTGAGATGCAGTGTTTTTCACCATTAAAAGTGGGGAACTGCGATATTTAATGTGAAAGCGCTTGCAACCGTCGTTAGGTTAGGTTAGGTTAGGTTAGGTTAGGTTAGGTTTGGTTAGGTTAGGTTAGGTTAGGTTAGGTTAGATTAGGTTAGGTTGGGTTGAGTTGGGTTAGGTTAGGTTAGGTTAGGTTAGGTTGGGTTAGGTTAGGTTAGGTTAGGTTACGTTAGGTTAGGTTACGTTAGGTTAGGTTAGGTTAGGTTACGTTAGGTTAGGTTAGGTTAGGTAAGGATAATTTGGTTAGGTTAGGTAAGGTTAGGTTAGGTTAGGTTAGGTTGGGTTGGGTGTTGTTGGGTTGGGTTGGGTTGGGTTAGGTTGGGTTAGGTTAGGTTAGGTTGCGTTAGGTTAGGTTAGGTTACGTTAGGTTATGTTAGGTTAGGTTAGGTTACGTTAGGTTAGGTTAGGTCAGGTAAGGTTAGGTTACGTTAGAATAGGTTAGGTTAGGTTACGTTAGGTTAGGTTAAGTTAGGTTAGGTTAGGTTTGGTTAGGTTAGGTTAGGTTAGCTTAGGTTAGGTTAGGTTGGGTTGGGTTGGGTTAGGTTGGGTTAGGTTAGGTTAGGTTAGGTTGGGTTAGGTTAGTTTAGGTTAGGTTAGGTTAGGTTAGGTTAAGTTGGGTTGGGTTAGGTTAGGTTAGGTTAGGTAAGGTTAGGTTAGGTTAGGTTAGGTTAAGGTATGAACCGTCGTAAAACCGCATTAAACAATGTCACTTAGTGAGATGCAGTGTGTTTCACCTTTACAAGTTGGGAACTGCGATATCTAATGTGAAAGCGCTTGAAACCGTCGTAATGTTGTAGAAAGCAATGTAAAGTAGCGAGTAAAACGTTTTCTAACGATAGAAGTGCGAAGGTTATGTTAGGTTGAGTTATGTTAGTTTAAGCTAGGTAGCGTCGTGAAACCACCAAAAACGACGTCGTCTAACGAGATAGTGTTGTTTTATTGCGAGTACGAAACTGCGATAGGTAAAATGTTGTGAAAGCACACAAAACGGCATGAACAAGCCAAATACTGCGTGTTGTACCGTTACAAGTGCGAAAGTGCTATGTTGTGACATTCTCGTTAAATCGCATGCAAGCATCGTGAAACCTTAAAGAACAATGTCATTTAGCGAGATACAGCGTTCTGTACTGCAATAAGTTGGTGAAAAACTGTGAGGTTATGCAAATATCGTAATTGTGAACAAAACAGTGTAATAGAGCGTTTTTAGATACAAGTGCGAATGTTAGGTTAGGTTAAGATATGAACCGTCGTAAAACCGCATTAAACAATGTCAATTACTGAGATGCAGTGTTTTTCACCATTAAAAGTGGGGAACTGCGATATTTAATGTGAAAGCGCTTGCAACCGTCGTTAGGTTAGGTTAGGTTAGGTTAGGTTAGGTTAGGTTTGGTTAGGTTAGGTTAGGTTAGATTAGGTTAGGTTGGGTTGAGTTGGGTTAGGTTAGGTTAGGTTAGGTTAGGTTGGGTTAGGTTAGGTTAGGTTAGGTTAGGTTACGTTAGGTTAGGTTACGTTAGGTTAGGTTAGGTTAGGTTACGTTAGGTTAGGTTAGGTTAGGTAAGGATAATTTGGTTAGGTTAGGTAAGGTTAGGTTAGGTTAGGTTGGGTTGGGTGTTGTTGGGTTGGGTTGGGTTGGGTTAGGTTGGGTTAGGTTAGGTTAGGTTACGTTAGGTTAGGTTAGGTTAGGTTACGTTAGGTTATGTTAGGTTAGGTTAGGTTACGTTAGGTTAGGTTAGGTCAGGTAAGGTTAGGTTACGTTAGAATAGGTTAGGTTAGGTTACGTTAGGTTAGGTTAAGTTAGGTTAGGTTAGGTTTGGTTAGGTTAGGTTAGGTTAGCTTAGGTTAGGTTAGGTTGGGATGGGTTGGGTTAGGTTGGGTTAGGTTAGGTTAGGTTAGGTTAGGTTGGGTTAGGTTAGTTTAGGTTAGGTTAGGTTACCTTAGGTTAAGTTGGGTTGGGTTAGGTTAGGTTAGGTTAGGTAAGGTTAGGTTAGGTTAGGTTAGGTTAAGGTATGAACCGTCGTAAAACCGCATTAAACAATGTCACTTAGTGAGATGCAGTGTTTTCACCATTACAAGTCGGGAACTGCGATATCTAATGTGAAAGCGCTTGCAAACGTCGTTAGGTTATTTTAGCTTAGGTTAGGTTAGGTTAGGTTAGGTTTGGTTAGGTTAGGTTAGGTTAGGTTAGGGTATGTTAGGTAAGGTTTGGTTAGGTTAGGTTAGGTTAGGTTGGGTTAGGTAAGGTTAGGTTAGGTTAAGATATGAACCGCGCTAAAACCGCATTAAACAATGTCACTTAGTGAGATGCTGTGTTTTCCACCATTACAAGTCGGGAACTGCGATATCTAATGTGAAAGCGCATGAAACCGTCGTAATCTTGTAGAAAACATTGTAAAGTAGCGAATAAAACGTTTTCTAACGATAGAAGTGCGAAGGTTCGGTTAGTTTGAGCTAGGTAGCGTCGTGAAACCACCAAAAACGATGTCATCTAACGAGATAGTGTTGTTTTATTGCGAGTACGAAACTGCGATAGGTGAAATATTGGGAAAGCACACAAAATGGCATGAACTAGCCAGATACTGCGTCTTGTGCCGTTACAAGTGCGAAACTGCTTTATTGTGATATTCTCGCTAAAGCGCATGCAAGTATCGTGAAACCTTAAAGAACGATGTCATCTAGCGAGATACAGCGTTCTGTACTGTAATAAGTTGGTGAGAAACTGTGAGGTCAAGCAAATATCGTAATTGTGAACGAAACAGTGTAATTGAGCGTATTTAGATACAAGTGCGAATGTTAGGTTAGGTTGAGATATCAACCGTCGTAAAACCGCATTAAACAATGTCACTTAGTGAGATGTAGTGTTTTTCACCATTACAAGTTGGGAACTGCGATATCTAATTTGAAAGCACTTGCAAACGTCGTTAGGTTAGGTTAGGTTAGGTTACGTTAGGTTAGGTTTGGTTAGGTTAGGTTAGGTTAGGTTAGGTTATGTTAGGTTAGGTTGGGTTAGGTTAGGTTAGGTTACGTTAGGTTAAGGTATGAACCGTCGTAAAACCGCAATAAACAATGTCACTTAGTGAGATGCAGTGTTTTTCACCTTTACAAGTCGGGAACTACGATATCTAATGTGAAAGCGCATGAAACCGTCGTAATCTTGTAGAAAACATTGTAAAGTTGCGAGTAAAACGTTTTCTAACGATAGGAGTGCGAAGGTTAGGTTAGGTTAGGTTAGTTTAAGCTAGGTAGCGTCGTGAAACTACCAAAAACGACGTCATCTAACGAGATATGTTGTTTTATTGCGAGTATTAAACTGCGATAGGTAAAATGTTGTGAATGCACACAAAACGGCATGAACAAGCCAAATACTGCGTGTTCTACCGTTACAAGTGCGAAACTGCTATATTGTGATATTCTCGTTAAAGCGCATGCAAGCATCGTGAAACCTTAAAGAACAATGTCATTTTGCGAGATACAGCGTTATGTACTGCAATAAGTTGGTGAAAAACTGTGAGGTTATGCAAATATCGTAATTGTCAACGAAACAGTGTAATAGAGCGTTTTTTAATACAAGTGCGAATGTTAGGTTAGGTTAAGATATGAACCGTCGTAAAACCGCATTAATCAATGTCACTTAGTGAGATGCAGTGTTTTTCACCATTACAAGTCGGGAACTGCGATATCTAATGTGAAAGCGCTTGCAAACGTCGTTAGGTTAGGTTAGGTTAGGTTAGGTTAGGTTACGTTAGGTTAGGTTAGGTTAGGTTTGGTTAGGTTAGGTTAGGTTAGGTTAGGTTAGGTTACGTTAGGTTAAGGTATGAACCGTCGTAAAACCGCAATAAACAATGTCACTTAGTGAGATGCAGTGTTTTTCACCTTTACAAGTTGGGAACTGCGATATCTAATGTGAAAGCGCTTGAAACCGTCGTAATGTTGTAGAAAGCAATGTAAAGTAGCGAGTAAAACGTTTTCTAACGATAGAAGTGCGAAGGTTATGTTAGGTTGAGTTATGTTAGTTTAAGCTAGGTAGCGTCGTGAAACCACC
>NW_027464683.1:290000-292500 GCF_043290135.1 Rhipicephalus microplus
TTAGGTTAGGTTACGTTAGGTTAGGTTAGGTTAGGTTACGTTAGGTTAGGTTAGGTTAGGTAAGGATAATTTGGTTACTAAAGTGCTTATTTGGGCCGGTTGGTACATGGTCAACGAAGTGAAAAAAACAGCGCGTAACACAGGACACCGGAATTGGCGTATTTGACAAGCGAATGATTGCGCAATCACAGTTTATTTGTTATACGCATACAATCATAACAAAAATTACTCTTTCATGTCACTCGACTTCTCTCCCTCTTTTTTAAAGTTTCGTGTGCTATATATACACCCCTGTACGAAATAAATTTTGGTTGTAAGTCAGCGCCTCGTCCGTCTCTTCTCTGTCCTGTGTCCTGTGTTACGCGCTGTTTTTTTCACTTCGTTGATAATTTGGTTAGGTTAGGTAAGGTTAGGTTAGGTTAGGTTGGGTTGGGTGTTGTTGGGTTGGGTTGGGTTGGGTTAGGTTGGGTTAGGTTAGGTTAGGTTACGTTAGGTTAGGTTAGGTTAGGTTACGTTAGGTTATGTTAGGTTAGGTTAGGTTACGTTAGGTTAGGTTAGGTCAGGTAAGGTTAGGTTACGTTAGAATAGGTTAGGTTAGGTTACGTTAGGTTAGGTTAAGTTAGGTTAGGTTAGGTTTGGTTAGGTTAGGTTAGGTTAGCTTAGGTTAGGTTAGGTTGGGATGGGTTGGGTTAGGTTGGGTTAGGTTAGGTTAGGTTAGGTTAGGTTGGGTTAGGTTAGTTTAGGTTAGGTTAGGTTACCTTAGGTTAAGTTGGGTTGGGTTAGGTTAGGTTAGGTTAGGTAAGGTTAGGTTAGGTTAGGTTAGGTTAAGGTATGAACCGTCGTAAAACCGCATTAAACAATGTCACTTAGTGAGATGCAGTGTTTTCACCATTACAAGTCGGGTACTGCGATATCTAATGTGAAAGCGCTTGCAAACGTCGTTAGGTTATTTTAGCTTAGGTTAGGTTAGGTTAGGTTAGGTTTGGTTAGGTTAGGTTAGGTTAGGTTAGGGTATGTTAGGTAAGGTTTGGTTAGGTTAGGTTAGGTTAGGTTGGGTTAGGTAAGGTTAGGTTAGGTTAAGATATGAACCGCGCTAAAACCGCATTAAACAATGTCACTTAGTGAGATGCTGTGTTTTCCACCATTACAAGTCGGGAACTGCGATATCTAATGTGAAAGCGCATGAAACCGTCGTAATCTTGTAGAAAACATTGTAAAGTAGCGAATAAAACGTTTTCTAACGATAGAAGTGCGAAGGTTCGGTTAGTTTGAGCTAGGTAGCGTCGTGAAACCACCAAAAACGATGTCATCTAACGAGATAGTGTTGTTTTATTGCGAGTACGAAACTGCGATAGGTTAAATATTGGGAAAGCACACAAAATGGCATGAACTAGCCAGATACTGCGTCTTGTGCCGTTACAAGTGCGAAACTGCTTTATTGTGATATTCTCGCTAAAGCGCATGCAAGTATCGTGAAACCTTAAAGAACGATGTCATCTAGCGAGATACAGCGTTCTGTACTGTAATAAGTTGGTGAGAAACTGTGAGGTCAAGAAAATATCGTAATTGTGAACGAAACAGTGTAATTGAGCGTATTTAGATACAAGTGCGAATGTTAGGTTAGGTTGAGATATCAACCGTCGTAAAACCGCATTAAACAATGTCACTTAGTGAGATGTAGTGTTTTTCACCATTACAAGTTGGGAACTGCGATATCTAATTTGAAAGCACTTGCAAACGTCGTTAGGTTAGGTTAGGTTAGGTTACGTTAGGTTAGGTTTGGTTAGGTTAGGTTAGGTTAGGTTAGGTTATGTTAGGTTAGGTTGGGTTAGGTTAGGTTAGGTTACGTTAGGTTAAGGTATGAACCGTCGTAAAACCGCAATAAACAATGTCACTTAGTGAGATGCAGTGTTTTTCACCTTTACAAGTCGGGAACTACGATATCTAATGTGAAAGCGCATGAAACCGTCGTAATCTTGTAGAAAACATTGTAAAGTTGCGAGTAAAACGTTTTCTAACGATAGAAGTGCGAAGGTTAGGTTAGGTTAGGTTAGTTTAAGCTAGGTAGCGTCGTGAAACTACCAAAAACGACGTCATCTAACGAGATATGTTGTTTTATTGCGAGTATTAAACTGCGATAGGTAAAATGTTGTGAATGCACACAAAACGGCATGAACAAGCCAAATACTGCGTGTTCTACCGTTACAAGTGCGAAACTGCTATATTGTGATATTCTCGTTAAAGCGCATGCAAGCATCGTGAAACCTTAAAGAACAATGTCATTTTGCGAGATACAGCGTTATGTACTGCAATAAGTTGGTGAAAAACTGTGAGGTTATGCAAATATCGTAATTGTCAACGAAACAGTGTAATAGAGCGTTTTTTAATACAAGTGCGAATGTTAGGTTAGGTTAAGATATGAACCGTCGTAAAACCGCTATAATCAATGTCACTTAGTGAGATGCAGTGTTTTTCACCATTACAAGTCGGGAACTGCGAT
>NW_027464683.1:302500-305000 GCF_043290135.1 Rhipicephalus microplus
TACAAGTTGGGAACTGCGATATCTAATGTGAAAGCGCTTGAAACCGTCGTAATGTTGTAGAAAGCAATGTAAAGTAGCGAGTAAAACGTTTTCTAACGATAGAAGTGCGAAGGTTATGTTAGGTTGAGTTATGTTAGTTTAAGCTAGGTAGCGTCGTGAAACCACCAAAAACGACGTCGTCTAACGAGATAGTGTTGTTTTATTGCGAGTACGAAACTGCGATATAGGTAAAATGTTGTGAAAGCACACAAAACGGCATGAACAAGCCAAATACTGCGTGTTGTACCGTTACAAGTGCGAAAGTGCTATGTTGTGACATTCTCGTTAAATCGCATGCAAGCATCGTGAAACCTTAAAGAACAATGTCATTTAGCGAGATACAGCGTTCTGTACTGCAATAAGTTGGTGAAAAACTGTGAGGTTATGCAAATATCGTAATTGTGAACAAAACAGTGTAATAGAGCGTTTTTAGATACAAGTGCGAATGTTAGGTTAGGTTAAGATATGAACCGTCGTAAAACCGCATTAAACAATGTCAATTACTGAGATGCAGTGTTTTTCACCATTAAAAGTGGGGAACTGCGATATTTAATGTGAAAGCGCTTGCAACCGTCGTAGGTTAGGTTAGGTTAGGTTTGGTTAGGTTAGGTTAGGTTAGATTAGGTTAGGTTGGGTTGAGTTGGGTTAGGTTAGGTTAGGTTAGGTTAGGTTGGGTTAGGTTAGGTTAGGTTAGGTTACGTTAGGTTAGGTTACGTTAGGTTAGGTTAGGTTAGGTTACGTTAGGTTAGGTTAGGTTAGGTAAGGATAATTTGGTTAGGTTAGGTAAGGTTAGGTTAGGTTAGGTTGGGTTGGGTGTTGTTGGGTTGGGTTGGGTTGGGTTAGGTTGGGTTAGGTTAGGTTAGGTTACGTTAGGTTAGGTTAGGTTAGGTTACGTTAGGTTATGTTAGGTTAGGTTAGGTTACGTTAGGTTAGGTTAGGTCAGGTAAGGTTAGGTTACGTTAGAATAGGTTAGGTTCGGTTACGTTAGGTTAGGTTAAGTTAGGTTAGGTTAGGTTTGGTTAGGTTAGGTTAGGTTAGCTTAGGTTAGGTTAGGTTGGGATGGGTTGGGTTAGGTTGGGTTAGGTTAGGTTAGGTTAGGTTAGGTTGGGTTAGGTTAGTTTAGGTTAGGTTAGGTTACCTTAGGTTAAGTTGGGTTGGGTTAGGTTAGGTTAGGTTAGGTAAGGTTAGGTTAGGTTAGGTTAGGTTAAGGTATGAACCGTCGTAAAACCGCATTAAACAATGTCACTTAGTGAGATGCAGTGTTTTCACCATTACAAGTCGGGAACTGCGATATCTAATGTGAAAGCGCTTGCAAACGTCGTTAGGTTATTTTAGCTTAGGTTAGGTTAGGTTAGGTTAGGTTTGGTTAGGTTAGGTTAGGTTAGGTTAGGGTATGTTAGGTAAGGTTTGGTTAGGTTAGGTTAGGTTAGGTTGGGTTAGGTAAGGTTAGGTTAGGTTAAGATATGAACCGCGCTAAAACCGCATTAAACAATGTCACTTAGTGAGATGCTGTGTTTTCCACCATTACAAGTCGGGAACTGCGATATCTAATGTGAAAGCGCATGAAACCGTCGTAATCTTGTAGAAAACATTGTAAAGTAGCGAATAAAACGTTTTCTAACGATAGAAGTGCGAAGGTTCGGTTAGTTTGAGCTAGGTAGCGTCGTGAAACCACCAAAAACGATGTCATCTAACGAGATAGTGTTGTTTTATTGCGAGTACGAAACTGCGATAGGTGAAATATTGGGAAAGCACACAAAATGGCATGAACTAGCCAGATACTGCGTCTTGTGCCGTTACAAGTGCGAAACTGCTTTATTGTGATATTCTCGCTAAAGCGCATGCAAGTATCGTGAAACCTTAAAGAACGATGTCATCTAGCGAGATACAGCGTTCTGTACTGTAATAAGTTGGTGAGAAACTGTGAGGTCAAGCAAATATCGTAATTGTGAACGAAACAGTGTAATTGAGCGTATTTAGATACAAGTGCGAATGTTAGGTTAGGTTGAGATATCAACCGTCGTAAAACCGCATTAAACAATGTCACTTAGTGAGATGTAGTGTTTTTCACCATTACAAGTTGGGAACTGCGATATCTAATTTGAAAGCACTTGCAAACGTCGTTAGGTTAGGTTAGGTTAGGTTACGTTAGGTTAGGTTTGGTTAGGTTAGGTTAGGTTAGGTTAGGTTATGTTAGGTTAGGTTGGGTTAGGTTAGGTTAGGTTACGTTAGGTTAAGGTATGAACCGTCGTAAAACCGCAATAAACAATGTCACTTAGTGAGATGCAGTGTTTTTCACCTTTACAAGTCGGGAACTACGATATCTAATGTGAAAGCGCATGAAACCGTCGTAATCTTGTAGAAAACATTGTAAAGTGGCGAGTAAAACGTTTTCTAACGATAGAAGTGCGAAGGTTAGGTTAGGTTAGGTTAGTTTAAGCTAGGTAGCGTCGTGAAACTA